>NC_092872.1:650517496-650820162 GCF_028372415.1 Notamacropus eugenii
AAGACTTGAAATGCGGAGAAATGTGGCAATAGAGAGCCACTGGAGCTTCTTTTGTTGGGGAGTGATATAAGCAGATCTATGTTTTATGAATATCATTTAAGTGCCTGGGTAGAATATGGACTGGAGGGAAGAAATTGGAGACTGGGTGACTGATTTAGGAGTGTCTTTTACAGGGCGTCCAGGTAAGAGGTGACAAAGGTCTGAAGGTCTGAACTAGGGTGTTTGTGAGGGGAAAGAATGTGAGAGTATGAAGATAGAATTCTCAGGACTTGGTAACCAATTGAATTTGGGGGAGAGGAGTGAACAATAGAGAAAGACTTCTGGGTTGTGAACTGGAAGGATGGTGGTACTCTTGATAGGAGTAAGTAAGAAGGGACAAAATGGTCAGTAGACTCATACTGGAAGAGGACAGGGAGAAAGAGGATTGAGAAAAGACCACTGTTAGATTTAGCAATCAAGAGATTGATCCGTGGTGACTTTGGATAGGACAGTTTTAATCAAGTGGTAAAGAATGAAGCCAGAAGCAGCTTTGTGAAAGAAAGATAGTTTTGTTTTAGACATGTTGAATTTAAGGTGCCTTTGGTACATACATTTGGAAACATCCAGTAGAAAGTTAGTGATGAAGGACTGGTTCTGATTGAGTCAACTGCATAGAGATAAACCCTTGGGAGCTAATGAACTCACCATAAGAGTATAGAAAGAAAAAAAGACGCAGGAAGAAACCACAGTTGAAGAGGAAAGGGAAGAGAAATATCAATAATGATCCAGCAAAGGAAGCTAAGGAGTAGTAAGGCTGGCAGGAAGAAAGAGAAAGCAGAGATTAATTGAGAGGGTGGGCAACAGTGCCATACACCAGAGAGAATTCAAGAAAAATGAAGACTGAGAAAAGGCCCTTGAAATTGGCCATATTGGAAATTTAAGGGAGAACAGTTTCAATGAAATGAGAGGAAAGAGTTGGAGATTGATGAAACCTGACTTATGGATCCTCCAAGCTGTCATGGATGTGTGTACATGCATACATACATACATATACATAGGTAGATAAATAGATATAGAGATATCTCTTCCCTTTCACAACCAAACTCCCAGAAAAAGCTGTCCACACTCATTGCCTCCCTTTGCCCACCTCCAGTTTTCAGTTTGAGCCTCTGGTTTTAATTCTCTACCACTTGATAGAAGCTGTCCTATCTAACATCACCAGGGCTCTCTATTGCTAAATCTAATAGTAGTCTCTTCTTAATCCTCTTCCTTCTTGACCTCTGAAATATTTGACATTATTTAGTACTCTGTTTTTCTAAAGACTCTCACCTTGGTTTTCAGAACCCTACCCTCTCTTAGATATCCTCCTACCATCTTCGCAGGAGCTGCTTTGTAAGATCATTATCCATCCTTATTGCAAGTGTGCTAAAGAGCCCTGTCTTGAGCCCTCTCCTCTCTCTGCTCTGGGTAATCTCTTCAGTTAGTCAACAAATGCCTACTATGTTCCAGCTTCGAGGGATACAAAGAAATAAATGAAACTGTTCTAGTCTTCAAAGAACTTACATTCTGTCAGAAGGTACAATGAACTTAAATTGATACAAAATAACACTATTTACAAGGTAAATTTTTGGGAAGGGGAAAGTGGCAGGGGAACAGGAATGGCTTCATGTAGAAGATGTCACTCAGAGAGGGGAGTATTAAGGAAACAAAGGATTCTAAGAGCCAAAAGTAAAGTGGGAGAACCTTCTAGGCTTAGGGTACAGCCAGTAATCTCTATGCAGATGATTTGAAAAGCCTCAGGGTATGGGAGATAGCAGTGAACTTGGGAGTCAAGAAGATTCAAGTCAAGATTCAAATACTACCTAAGATACTTCCAAGTTATGTGACTTTAGAGCAAGTAACAACCAATCTGGGCCTCTGTTTCCATAGGGGGTTTGATTCAGTGGCATCTGAGGTTCCCTTCTGGATCTAAATCTATGATTCATCTACATATCCATCCTTCATTTGTCTCCTGAGCTCCCATTTCCACACCTCTAATAGCCTCAAGACATCTCCACACATGTTCCAGTCATCTCAAACTAAATATGTCCAAAACAGAACTCACCTTTCCTCCCAAACCTTCCTTCCTCCTAACTTCCTATGTCATAGGGTCATGGATTTAGGATTATTACAAACCTTAAAAGCTATAGAGCCCATCCTTTTTTTACAGATGAGGAAACTTTTACTTTTTACAGATGAGGCTGAGAGGTCACATGGCCAGTAAGTGTCTGAGATGGGACCAGTATATATTCAAATTCCCCAGGCACTCACTGTTTAACCCTGGGCAAGTCACTTAACTTCTCTCAGCCTCAGTTCCTCATCTGTAAAGTGGGGATAATAAGAGCAGATGAGATAATAGTTGTAAAGCTCAATACCTAGCACATAGTAAGCACTTTATAAATATTAGTTATTATTCTTATTGTATTATACCATACTGCTTCTGGGTTAGTATGTCACTGACAAGGTTTGTAACTTTGAAATTGTGTTCAGCTCCTCACTGTTATTTTCCTCCATGTCCAGTCATTCTACTTGTTAACATCTCTAGCATCATATCTCATTTTTCTTACATCACAACCACCCTAGTTTGTTGTTCAGTCATGTATGACTCTTCCTGACCCCATTTGGGGTTTTCTTGGCAAAGATACTGGCGTGATTTGCCATTTCCTACTCCAACTCGTTTTACAGAGGGGGAAACTGAGGCAAACAGTGTGAGGTGACTTGCCTATGGTTACACAGCTACTGAGTGTCTGAGGCTAGATTTGAACTCAGGTCTTCCTGTCTCCAGGCCTAGTGTTGTATCCACTATACCACCTAGCTGCCCAACCTAGACAGACCCTTAATGTTTCCTGCCTGGACTATATTAGTAACCTCTTCTGAGTCTCCCTGTCTCAAGTCTATCCACTTTTAAATATCTTGCACATAGCTGCTAACTTGATATTCCTAAAGAACAAGTCCAACTATATCACTCTCTTCTACTCAAGAAGCTACAATGGCTCCCCTATAGGAATTTCTTCTAAAAATGCTTTGAATTTCCAATTCCTACCATTTCTTCTTTGAAAATGTCTATGGTATGGACTCATTCATTCCCTTCTACTCCTACAGCTACATTCATGCCGGAATTACAATGGTATTCCTAACAAGTCTTCAAGTATATAGTCCTACTAGTAGTTATAGGATTAATCTTTGTAAAACTCCTCACTACGGGTTCTTAACCCTTCTGCAGTAAGGTGAAGAATATGGATCCTTTCTCAGAATGTTTTTAAGTGTATAAGAAATGCATAGGAGTATAAAGGAGATCAATTATATTGAAATACAATGATCAAAACAGTTGGGGGGAGGGGGCATGGAAATTCTGAAGTTCACAGACACCAGATTAAGTACCCCAAATTACATCAAGTATAATTTGCTAACAAACCTACAAAGATTTCTTTCCGCACAAAGTCCAAATTTCTCTGCCTGGCTTTAAACATCTTCACATTTTGGCACCACCAACCTCACTTCTCAATATGCCCACAATACAATCTTTGTTCCAGCCTCCTCTCTTCTACATGTTATGGCACTTTCTTCATGTTTTCTCTGCCTTGACTGCCACGTAAGCAAAGCACTTTGCAAAGCTTAAAGCTCTTTAAAAATTCTGTGAAAACTCTATATAAAGTGCAGTAATTACCAGCATTTAATGAATACCCTGCTCTCTTCAAGAAAACTTTGTAGATTCTGTGTGTCAGGGCTGTCAATTGAATTGATAACTCATGTTCTTTTGGTTTTGTTTTAAACAGAAAACTGGAAATATCCTCTGGAAAACTGGCTAGATTTGCAGATGGCTGTGCTGTAGTACAGGTAAAACATTATGGTAAAATTTTTAGTTTTTAAAAAATGGTTACTGGACCTGGTTTTAATTTCTTCCATAATAATGAATATTTTAAATTGAGAATGTAAGAGTGTCGGTAGTGAAAGTCAATTCAGGAATTATCTAGTTTACTTCTAATATTTATATCAAAACTGCTCCAGTTCTTATCTTTGACATTTCAAAAAAAGACATTTCACTGCATTAATTAAGTTAGATATTCTAGTATCTTATGAACCTTTGTGCAGGAAGTTTTATTGATCTATACCTATATCTCTAGTTTTGCTTCTAATGATGATAGAGAAAACTGTACTAGGCTTGCTTATTTCAAATTGACTGTTCTTGTTTCAATCATTGTTGCATAGCAGGAGTCTGCTTTTGGCCACTGAAGATTAGTTAAAGTCACTGTTATGAAGAAAACAGTAATCTTTCCTTGAGTTTAATTGAAGTAAAGTAGGAATTCTTTCTTTTTTTTTTTAAATCTTTCTCTTAAATAATTGGAAGCTCTTGGTATATTGATAATTCCTGGTGCTAATGCTACTTACTATTGTTTGTTGTATTTTTGTATGTGTTTTTAAGTCAGGTGAAACAGCTGTGATGGTTACAGCAGTCAGTAAAACAAAGCCTTCACCCTCTCAGTTCATGCCTTTAGTGGTAAGTACCAGATAATTTGTCTGAAATTGTGATAGTTTCTAAAAAGTACAAAGGGAAAAAATGGGGGAGGAGGGGATATGTCCATATTACTTAATACTTTGGACAAAGTATCTTGGCCAGGGATGTATCTGGGTCACTTTTTTAAATGGGTAATTAAACTCATGATGGTAAAAGGCTATTTATAGACACTAATAATCTCCTTACATATATAGTAACAAATTTGCAAAGAAGCACATTGTACTTCAGCCTATAAAAACTTTTCATAAGTAGCATGATGAAACAGTGGAATCTTAATTGCCCTAGAAGGGCAGCTAGGTGGCACAGGGGATAGAGTCAGGAAAACTCATCTTCCTGAGTTCAAATGTGGCCCCAGACACTTACCAGCTGTGTGACCATGATCAAATCACCTCACACTGTTTGCCTAAGTTTCCTCACCTGTAAAATGGGCTGGTGAAGGAAATGGCAAACCATCCCAGTATCTTTGCCAAGAAAACCCCAAATGAGGTCATGAAGAGTCTGACACAACTGAACAGTAAGTTGTTATAGAAGTTAGCAAAGCAGGCAGTAGGAATTAGGGATATTTAGAGAAACACTGGAGAGCTTCATTGGATGAAACATTAAATTAGATGGCCTTTAAGATCACTTTCAGCTCTTACGTTCTATAAAACCTTTGTCTTGTAAATATAAAATAAAGTAACACTGTTTTTGCTCCAAAGAATAAATTGCTATCTGTCCCAGGTAGATAATTATTCGTAAGGCATTGGTAGGTGTTAAGAGTTTGTAATAGTATGTAGCTTCTGTTGGAATTCATAAGAACAATTCCATTTTCACTTAAGGTTGACTATAAACAGAAAGCTGCTGCAGCAGGTAGAATTCCCACAAATCATCTTAGAAGAGAGTTTGGTTCTTCTGATAAAGAAATTCTCACAAGTCGAATTATAGGTAAGATAAAAATTTAAAAAACTACATATGATCATTTAAAGTACTTCTTGGAGTACGTGGGGTGAGGGAGGGTAAAGAGAAGATCACTAAGGTTACAAACCTGGGAGCCCAGGAAATTTGGAAGAGAGGTGGGGATAATGATTTCAGATTTGGACATGTTGAGTTTAAAATATCTCTGGAACATCCAGTCTGAAATGTCCAGTAGGGACACAGGGAAAAGCACAGGGAAAAGACGAGAGCTTGATACAGAGATCTACGAATTATCTATGTAAAGAGGCTAGTTAAACCCATGGAGGCTAATGAGGTTACTGAGAGAGAGAATGTAGATAGAAAGGTAGAATAATGTGAGATTGTGGGATTTTTGAATGGAAAGCAAATTTTATTTAGTAGACAGTAAAAAGCCACTGGAGATTTCTGAGCAGAAGAGTGATGTGAACATAAGCATTTGTAAGAATGACAGGAATAGAAAAGATGGATAGAAGCAAGAAGAAAGTGAATAAGATGTTTTTATCCACCATGTTTTTCAGTAGTCTTCACTTGAATGCTTTCCCAAATTATGTAGAATTTGTGAACTAGATTAATTCTGTAGATTGATTCCTAAATATCCTTTAGCATTCCTGGATATTTCTGACTTATTTTATAAGTTGGTGATGGTTGAATTTCTTGGAATGAGCGGGAGGGATGTAAAAGTGGCTTTAGTATTGTCAGGCTGATAACTATAACCACACTTAAGTGGCACTGGCAATAGTTAATGGAAGGATTTTCTTTTGCACTGGTGCAGTTTTTATGACTTTGTCTCCTATTTCTACTTTGGACTAATGACTTTGGGACTGTAATGAAGATAAATTCCCCTTTCCACTGTTTGGCCTTTGCCAAAAACTACAAACTGTATTTTCTCACTTCTTGGCTGCTTGTAAGACCATTATGGTGCTTGTGCATCATACTTCTGGCAAAGCATTTAGGTACCTACATTATTACCAGGGATGGGATAAACATATATAAGTAATATAATTCCATTCATTTGTGTTCTCCTTAATAAATAAGCCTAAGAAAAAAGGAAATTCTTCATATTGAACAACTCTGTTATTAGTCACATTGTAAATACAAAAAGTCTACTAATTATCACTTTAATGATAAACCAATATCTCCACAAAGCTATTTTAAAAACTCCTTTCTCCCCCCCAGATCGTTCAATCAGACCTCTCTTTCCATCAGGCTACTTTTATGATACACAGGTAAGTTCTGTTTAGTATATTTTTTAGTCAGTATTTCTTAAGTATTTGCTGTGTTGATCATAAGAAAATAGAGATTCTTCTTGGTAGTATTACTTTTTAAGCTGAATGAATAATGAATAAGTACAACATTCATTCCAAATAGTAATTGGAGATTTACTGAAAAGATGTTTTGATCAATAATATTAACCCACATGTCCATAAACTTACAAAATGCTCAAAATTCAAAATAAACACTATGAGACATTGCAAGAATTATTTTTTCATTTTACAGATGAGGAAATGGTGGCTTAACCAAAGTTCCATAACTAATAAGTGTCAAAAGTGAGATTCAAACCCAGCCTTCTCCTCTCTCTAAATTCAGTGATCCTTCTTCTATACTACAGTGCCTCTCCAGCAGAACAATTTTTAAAGACAGTTTTTAAGATATACTGTAGGACAGAATATAATTCTTATTTTTCATTAAGTTTTCTAGTTTTCCCTGGAGAAAAAAAATCTGCATCACATTTTTGGTTACAAGTAAATTTGGTAGTAATAAGCTTTATTTTTTTTTTAGTAATGCAATTTATCACTAATTTAAGTAACATCCCAGTAACATTTGTTGAAATGTTTTTGAGTTTCTCTCCTAGCACAAAAAAAAATAACCTTAATTTTAATTCTTGCCAAGTTAGAACGAGTGTAGAACAGTAAGAAAGAAGTTTGATGTCTTCCTTTAGAAAGCCTCTTCATAGTACATTTATGTAGAAAAGAAGGATTTCTTGTCTCTTTAAAAGTATATATTTTGATACCCTATACTGAATTCAGTCTTTACATAATCAAAATACCAGTGACTTCTATAGATTTGTCATAATTACAATAGAATTATTTGGCTTAATAGATGTCTGGTATTTTTTTAGTCTTGTGTCAATCCATCAGTCGGTAAACATTTGTCAAGCATTTATGTGCCAAGTAATATACTAAGCATTTGTTTACTCTGAGTCTAATTTTTGACTTTCTTTTTATCATATAAATCTTACTATAATACTTAGCATAGCACCTTATCTGCAGATATTCATACTTTCAATAGATATTGGTTGGTGGATCTAGACTAATAAAATCATAATTATCAGTTTGATTCCTCTTTAGTTTTGCTGTGTTCTTTGCCTGTAGACTGAATTTCCCAACCTAGCAGGATGTCTAAAGTATATGGCCCTTTGTCACAAGGGTAACCAATGATTAATTTAGTGCCCAGGGCATTTCTATTAATGATGTAAATAAATTAAATGGCACAAGTTCAAGCCTCTTTTCATTCTCTGATCTCAGATAATTTTTATTGGATTTTTCCAATAAACATCTTTTTGGTACATTTCCTTTTTGAATGGCCAGTACTTATCTGACAGTTGTTTGTTTTGTACAAATGGATTTCCACTATTTTCTTTTCCCATCCTTTTCAAGGATGTTTCAGCCTCAGGTAAGTTTGTTATTAATACTGTATTATCTACTCAGTTGTAATCAGTTACAGAAGACATGTTATTTGTTATATGATTTTAATACATAAATGGTATTCCTCAATGAAAGTTTTCCTTTTTCTTTTCTTTCACATCAGGTTCTTTGTAATCTTTTAGCGGTAGATGGTGTTAATGAGCCTGATGTCTTAGCAATTAATGGTGGTAAGTACAAATCCAGAAATTTTTACATTAGTATTTTAGTTATACCAAAAGCTAAAAAAAATTTTTTTTTATCTTGCTTGTTTTTAGCTTCTGCAGCCCTCTCATTATCAGATATTCCTTGGAATGGTCCTATTGGTAAGTCAAAATTTGAATATAAGAAATATAATTAAGGTTACTTTTACAAAGTAATATGTAATTTGTACAGTTATGTGCCTATTGTGTTCACAGCACTATATTAGCTGAGGGGGTACAAAGATAAAAGATTACACATTCTCTGCCCTCAGGGGCTTAGAGCACAATAGAGAAGTAATCCATTTTTCACATAAGTATAATATAAGGTAGAATGTAATGGGAGCAAAGGAGAGATCAATTCAAAGTACTCTTAAGAAAACTGAGGAGGGTAGAAAATACTGTCAGATAGGAATAGGGAGTAGATAGGATTTTACAAAAGATATGTTACCTGAGCTGAGCCTTAAAGGCATAAATGGATTTAGACAGCAAAAATAAGAATATATATTCCAGAAACAGGAAATGGACTACATGAATTCACAGAGGAAGGAGAGTTGGTATGCTGAGTTCAGGAAACAGCTAGTAGTCCAATTGGGCAGGGATATAGGGTAGTTATATTAAAAAAGGCTAGAAAGATAAATTGGCGTCAGATTATAGAGGGTTTTTAGCTAGCAGGAGGGTGTAGTCAGTAGTTTTAAATGCTCCAGAAAGGTCAAGAATAGAAAACTGAGGCAAAGCTATTAGATTTAGCACTTAAGAGGTAACTGGGACCCTTTGAAAGATCAGTTTCAGTTGAGAATTGTTCTTGCATGCAACTGGAAAATAAGAAATACAGGTAATGGTGTATAGAAATCTATCTTGCCCTATAAGAAAAGAGAGAAGATGGGGATAAGAGAAGGGAGGGCAGATTGGGGGAAGGGGTAATCAGAATGCATGGTATTTTGGGGTGGGGGAAGGGAAGAGATGGGGAGAAAATTTGGAACTCAAAATTTTGTGGAAATGAATATTGAAAATTAAAAATAAACATTAAAAAAAGAAAGAGCAGTTTTAGTAAATGGTAAGATTAAAAGCCATATTTCAAAGGGTTGCAGAGCAAATTGGTGGTGAGGAAGTAAGGGCAGTGGGCATAGTTGAAGTGGGGAACCTGCAGCCTCAAGGCCACATGTGGTCCTCTAGGTTCTCAAGTGCAGCCCTTTGACTGAATCCAAACTTCACCCTTAAAAAAGGGATTTGTTCTATGAAGTTTGGATTCAGTCAAAGGGCCTCACTTGAGGACCTAGAGGCCTCAAGGCCACAGGTTCCCCACTGCTAGCGTAGGCACTTAGAATTGAGTAGGAGACATAATAGGACTAAGGTTTGAGAGAATGCTAGGGTCAAGGGAAATTTGTTTGTTTGTTGGTCTTTAAGGCCAGAAAACTAAGCATATTCTTGGGCAACAGAGAGTCAAATAAAATCTAGCTTGAAGAAGAAAGGATCAATGGAGAAGGCTTTTGAAAGAGATAGAAAGGAATGTGTTCAAAGGTGCAGGTGGGAGAATAGCCCATCTTGACAAGAAGAAATATCAGTTTGTCTTCTGGAACTAGATCATAAGAAGAGAAAATAAATAAAAATGTAGAGGTTTGGAGATGAGGCCTCATAACAGATAGGCTCAGACTTCTCAAAAGAAAGCAAAGTCATTTCTGAGATGGTGAGAATTATACTGAAGGCTTTGAAAAAAGCAACTTAGGAACAACAAAGATGTATGATAGGGAGCCAATCAGAAGTAAAGAAAAAGATTGCCATATAGTGGTGAAAGTGAATTTGTCATGGACTCATTTGTGTCTCCTCTTTTGTCCAGCAACTCCTGCATAGCCAGGGGAAAATTAGATTGCGGGGATGACACATAATTGAGAATTATCAGGACATATTAAAGGACAGGGAATAAAGAATTCAGATGTCAAGCAATGAGCGTCCAATTGGAGTGGGTCCCAACCGTAAAAAGAAGGCAATAAGGCCAGAACAGAAGTTGTAAACTAGAACAGGGTAGACATTGAGGAATTAGATATTGTGAGGACAAAGAGCAAGTTTAGGAAGGAGGCAGTGGGAAAAGTAGAATCAAAAGTTGTGATCCAAAAGGGACATTTTAGAGTTCAAGATTTTGATGGTAGTAGAACAGTGGCAGATGGCGGTGAGGCATAAGATGTGAAGGGCAGTGACAAGAGATAGTTTGGAATCATCTCCATTAAAGAACTTAGGAGGTCAGAGTATTAGGAAGGAGATTTTACGTAAGTAGCAAAGTCAGCAAAGATGAGGACATTAGTTGGACTGAAAGAAAGTTGTAAACTGTACTTATAGAGGAAAGAGGGAGGATAACTTGAAAGTCAATGGATAACCGTAGTAAGGATCCAGGAAGTGTGCTTTAATCAAATGGCATAAACTTTAAGGAGTGGGTTTCTAAGAAGATTCTGTAAGTTGCATAAATATGCAAATTTCTGGACTTGTGGGCATTGAGAAAAGGAGGTACCAGCGTTAGAGAGTAGTATCTTCAGAAGAAAACCAGTTATTGGTTTTCTCTAGGAGTTAGGAATGAGAAAAATGAACAAAAATTTGATAACAGAGTGCACAACGGCAGGGGCTAGTTGAGGAGAGTGGACCAGGGATTAGACTGAATTAGAAGGGAACAGGAACGAAGAGATAGCAGGGGATGAGGATTTTGCCAAGCCAGACATCAGCTCTGAATCACAGGGATTAGAGGGATAGGAAGCAGGAATTTGTTAAACAATGAGCAGAAGATTATCCAAAAAAGCAGAAGTTTGTGGATGAAATCCCAAAGTTGATGTTAGGATGTGGATGTGAAGTAGGTCTGTATTGATGCTATCTCTGATGTAGAGCTGCCTCACTGGCTTAAGTATGACATTTCAAATATTGCTTCTTTCAAGCTTGCTGGAATCAAGTTTTGATTCTAATAATAAAATCATACTAGTTTTCAAGGTTTTTTTTTCTTAAGTATATTTCTTTTTTGTCAGTTTTTAAAAGAGAGCTTATTTGTGGCTGAGAATTGGGCATACAGACTCAGAATAATACAATGCATATATAGGGTTTCGTTATGATAATACTTGTAAGAAAAACTTCCAGATGTTAAAAGTGTGGATAATCATTGGGTTTTTGTTTGTCTGTTTTCAGAAAGTAACAGGTTAAAATATTTTTGATATCAATGATTTTGAGTTTTACAATATCAATAATAATTGAAGTCCTTTTTAGGTGCAGTACGAATAGGAATAATTGATGGAGAGTATGTTGTTAACCCAACTCGAAAAGAAATGTCCTGTAGTACTTTAAATTTAGTAGTCACTGGAGCTCCTAGCAGTCAGATTGGTAAGTAGTTTGGAAATCTGGTATTTTCTTATAAGTTCACAGTTTTAAATCTAAATATATGTACATTTTGTGTTTAATTATTAAAAACTTTCTGGGAACTATTTCTAAAATTATTTTTAGTCTAGGAAGCAACAATTTAATACTGAATTGTTTTGTAAATGTAATAGTATTTATTTGTCCATTGTATTCTCTCCAGCTCTATGATTGGATTTGACAAAAGAGGGTGGTCTGGTATAAGGAAGCTTAGTTAGAAAGATGAGATGTGAGTTGATCTTGAGTCACCTGGGTGCCAGTATAGGAAAGGCATTGGTAAACTGGAGGGAGCTAAGATGATAAATAGGCCACAAGATTATGCCACATAAGTATTGTTTGAAGGTACTTCAGTAAATATTTATTAAGCACCTACTGCGTACCAGGCACATAGAATTATGGGGTGAGTTGAATGGAATATAAAAGCTGCCTTCAGGTATTTGAAGGTGTATTATGTGGAAAAACAATCAAAACCAGATAGCAGAACTATGAGCAACGACTAGAAGTTGCAAGTAGAATAAATTGCTTTGGGGAGGAGGGACATGTTGGGTCCTTTCTCACTAGAAATCTTCAAGCAAAGGCTGGATGAGCACATAGAGATTTTGTGGATATCGTTCTTGCACAGGTACATTTATAAAATGATGACTTTTGTTCTTTCACAATCTGAAATCAATTTTGCACTCTTCACTCCTCAGAGCTAATGCTTTTGTTAAATGAATGTACTCTAGGATCTAGGGAAGATGAAATTGTCAGCCGTTTGTCCCAGATTCCACATCTACATCATGGTTTAATGTTCTCCTCTTGGCTATACACTAGGGAAATAAAATGCTTCTGAGTCTTTCCTTCATGATTGGCAGTACATAAATTTCCATTGGCAGTGATCCTAATGATTCTAAAATTTTTGGTAATATCCTTTGTTTTTACATTACCTTCTTTTATGAATAGATCATTTCGCTTTCTGCTTCCCGGAGTTATTCCTTACAATATAGAACAAAAAGGGGGTAGAGGAGATGCAAAATCAGGTTAACAAAACTGGCTGACAATATATTCAGTGTTCCACACATATATAGTCCCCCTTTTCTGAAAAGAATGAAGGGAAGTAAATTCTCTTCAGCATCAAGTTTGGTTATTACAATCACACAGCATTCCTATTTAGTTTGACTGTTCTTTGTTTCACTTGTTTTACAGTCTTTGTGTATAGTCTTCTTGGTCCTGCTTTTTTCACTTTATCTAAGTCTTTCCTTCTCTGTATTGTGCATTTTTGTCATTTCTAACAGCACAATAATATTCCATTGCATTCATTCACCACACCTTCAGACATTTCCCAACAAATGGACATATACTTTCTTTCAAGTCCTTTTCTACTTCAGAAAGTGCCGCTATCAATATTTTTAGTATATGTGGGCCCTTTCTTTTATCTTTGACTTGCTTGCTCATATGACTACCAGTCAATCTCTGGGACAAAGGATGAAGACATTTTAGTCACTTATCTAACATAATTCCCAACTCTTCCTTTCTATTGATCTTCTGTGATTGAAAAGGAAAAGGAAAAATAAAAGATTCAGAAATCTCCTCCTCCTTGACTGTTACTGAAAGGAAGATTAAAGCTTTTTCTTGCTCACTGAAAGAAAAGGACTAGCAACAGAGAAAATTAACTTAATTACATGAGTCCTAGAGTAATTCACATTAACTCTAAGTAGACCACTTTCATTAAAATCAATCTATATCTAATGATTTACATAAATCTCCCTTTTCCAAGATGCAATATTTTATTTTGTGGGTTTTTTGTTTAAAAGGGGAAAAAACATGTAAATTTTTTTAAAAATTGGTAGTAGAGAAGGTCCATATGATAAAAACCTGAAGCTTTTAGGTTATAAGATTAAGGCTTCTCTGTTCCTGTGCAGGACGTATGCAAAAATCTAAAACCTAGTGAGTTTAGATTAAATATCTTTTAAGGTATTTGTACTAAACTTAATCTTATGCAGACCACCTTTAATTTCCTCTGTTCATTTTCTGGGAAATTTAGAGGAAAACCCCATCGGGAATTTAAATATGAGGACCACATAGTTCATCCATACTTTACTAATCCATACTTTGGTTAAGGAAAGGAATTAGAAAAGTGGCTGTGGTATTTGGAACTAAAGGCAATTGTTTGATGTTAAATTTATGTTAGGTCATGACTTAAAAATTTTTTACCGATGTTATGTTGATTTTAAAAGTAAATATCAATGGAAATTTGGCTCCCTGTTTTTTATTTTAATAGTGATGTTGGAAGCTGCTGCAGAGAATGTATTACAGCAGAACTTTTGTCACGCCATCAAACTTGGGGTGAAGCACACCCAACAAATAATCCAGGGGATACAGAAATTGATGAGAGAGGGTGGTAGTGCTAAGAGGACCCCTCAAAAGCTATTTTCTGCACCTCCAGAGATGGTGAAATTTGTCAATAAGTAAGTACATCCATTCATACTATACAAATTGTGGAATTAGTACCAGATTTATTTCCTTCTCAGAAAAAAAAAACTTTCTGTAGAAACTATAGTTATATTTTTGCAATCTTAATCATTAGCCAGCACTATTCTATCCTAATAGCCATTGTCATAAATTTATTGTTGTTGTTCACCTATTTCAGTTGGTGTGCCCCATTTGGGTCTTCTTGGTAAAGATACTGGAATGATTTGCCATTTACTTCTCTAGCTCATTTTACAGTTGAGAAAACTGAGGCAGAAAGGGTTAAGTGACTTGCCCAAGGTCACTAGCCCAAGGTCTACTGATAAGGGTTTGAGGCTGGATTTGAACACGGGTCTTCCTAACCCCAAGCCCAGCTCTCTATCCAGTTCAATACTGAACTTCTTTTTGTCCCATTATCATAAATACCTATCTTCAATCTTAACCAAAAAAACCATTTTTAAGGGCAAACACATTTTGCCTGCAAAATGGCCTGTACCCAACCTCCTACCCCCTCTGCTCTTTTTATTCCCCCATACCAATAAGCATGGAGTTCTTTCAGAAGGGCAGATGTGGTATTGGTAGGATTCAGTGGCACCCAAATTTCTGCTCCTCCCTAGTGTGGTTCAGTAAATAGAGTAGGTTCCCCAAATGCTTTTTGAACTCTCAAAACGAACAAGAAGAGGAGGGTATAAAGCTGCCTGTTTGTTTCAGAGCATTTACAAGTTGGGCATTCATGACTTATGAACTGCCTTTAATTAGCATGGGAATGCAGATCTGTTGTGCTTTGAACATAGTAAGTGCTTAATAAATGTGAATTGAATTTAACTGAATTAAAAAACTTACTTATGTTAGTAATTCTTTTAATGCATATAAATTTAAGAAAGAAATCTATCATAGAGGTTGATTTCACCTACTTAATAATAAGATACATTATTATTCAATCTTTGCAGCCAGATACAAAGTGTTTATTTATAAACACTTGACTAAGAACTAGATTGTAACAACTCACCAGATTTGTTTTCTTTATTTTACATGAGATCACTCACCTAAGAACCACTTAAAGTGACCGTCCAACTAAGACAATGAATGAAAAGTACTTTACAAAACCTAAAAGTGCTATATAATGGCAGCTGTCATTTTCTCAAGTTCGCTCATATTAGTTTAAATGCCATGTTCTTGTTCTTTTTTTAAAATTATTTTTTTCAAATTCATTAATTTTATATTTATTCCTTCTGTCCTTGCAGGCCAAGTGTGGTGGCAATTCACATTTCCTTTAAGGCTGAATCAGTGTTTGAGAAAGTGACTTTTAAATACACACACACACACACACACACACACACACACACACACACGAAATTAACAAGTGATTTCAAATGATACACCTTATATATGTTTTTTATCCTTAAAACAGACATGCCATGGAAAGGATTTATGCTGTTTTTACAGATTATAATCATGACAAAGTAAGTCTACTTGAAATATCTCCCAAGAATACTATATGTATAAGAGTTCTGAGGACTCTAATACCATATTTTACTTAATAGTGTTTGGGAATTTTGCATCTGTTTTCATGCAACGTGTGCGTGTGTGTGTGTGTGTGTGTGTGTGTGTGTGTGTGTGTGTGTGTGTAAAATGTTTAATGCTTGAGGCATTTTCTCTAGCTGTCCCCCATGCCCTGACCTCCCTGACTTTCCTTAAATTAGTCAGTCTTAACCCTAGCGCCTCCAACTGTTAATTATCTCCAATTATCCTGTATGTACCCTGCTTTGTATATACTTGCTGGCTGTTGTCTACCCCATCAGATTATAAACTCTTTGGCGACAGGGACTGTCTTTTGTCCCTTTTTACATCCCCAGTGCTGGCACATACTAGCCACTTAATAAATGTCTCTTGATTGGTTGATTGAAATATCTTGAAACTTTCTTTTTTCTTGATGTCCCTCATCCCATTCCTACTTTTGTTAATATCTGGGTATGTGTAAATGCATCCGAATGAATGTCACAAGGAAGATTTTGTTTTTCTTTGCTAGCTACTAATCTTTGAAAAAAGATTCCCTTTATAGAATCCCAGAATTCTATGTACACTTCATAATTTGATCATTGTTATATAGCAACATAAAAATATTTCTGTTATACTACTAGTAATAATATTTACAAGTGTAACTTTTTTTTTAGGTTTCCAGAGATGATGCTATTAACAAGATAAGATTAGATGTTGAGGAACTACTAAAAGGTACTCTGCTATTTTTATTAATGGTTTTGATTTATTTTGGTAACAATGAAATTTTATAATTATTTGACCATTGTTAATCTTTATTTGCACACAGGTTTAATCCCTAGGTAGATAATTCTGTACTTCACGGTTTGGAAATTCCAGGTTTATTTAGAATTGTTTTCTTGAGTACTTTCCTTTGTCCGCCATATCCAGTCAATTTTTTTTTTTTTAATAATAGCTTCATAATAGTGCCTATGTTCTCTCCCTCTGTCACCACTGTAATTCAGGCCCTCTTTATCTCTCATGGCCTTCTGACTTTTCATCCCTTGCTTCCCACTATGAATTCCAAGTGAATCTTCCTAAGGCTTATCTTTAACAGTGCCACTCCATTTTTTAAAAAAATCATCAGTGACTTCCTATTGTCTATCAGGTAAAGCCTAAACTCTAGGCATGGCTTTCAAGGCCTCTAAGCGTGGCTTTCAAGGCCTCCAGTCTGGCTTCAGCCTATTTTTTCCACCTGATCTCACACTATTTCCCTTCAATTGCACTTTCCAAACAAACTAAACTGCTCAACATGCTGTTTATAATTTGTACTTCTATTGGGATACTGAGATACTCCCCCTTAATATTTTAATGATATTCAAATTTGTATTATATTTACTTATGTAAATACCTTTTTACCTCTACTAAATTGTAAACACATTGAGAGTTAGAATTGTTTCTCATTTGTCTATCTCATCTGTGCCTGTTTGTAGAAGGTACTTAACAAATATGGAATAAAGTACAAGTTTGAATTATACAGAACATTTGCTCCCTGGAATCTAAATTGTGCATTTAATGTAAAAATCTGTTGTACCACTTGAACATAAATTAAACTCAACATAAAATATTAAATTTCTTCCAAATAGACAAATATCCCATGGTTTGATTTACTTGGTTTTTTCAAAAGCAGAATATTGTTCGAATAATTTTTATCAGGTCACTATCTGTCAGAATTGAGGCTATTACCTATAATTGCTATTGAAAGATTCTTAGGGGGCAGCTAGGTAGTTTAGTGGATAGAGCACTGGCCCTGGAGTCAGGAGGAACTTAGTTCAAATATGACCTCAGACATCGACTAGCTCTGTGATCCTTGGCAACTCACTTAACCCTGTTTGACTTTCTAAAAAAAAACAAAGAAAAGACAAAAAAGGAATAATTCTTAGAATCCTGTTTTACTAGGTCTTATGTAGCTTAAAAATTAAGAAGTCTTTTATAAAGATTTACCATCAGTACAAAACTCTGTGTGTGTATATGTGTAAAAACAACTTTTCTGTAACACCTTGGAGATACAAAAACAATAATACCTTATTCTAACTTTATTTTACTTATAGCATCTAAATTCTTTACCTAAATTCAGCACAAAAACTCAAAATCTCAAGATAAAGCATAACATTGGAAATGATTTCTTAGAATATTTTGAATAAATAATTAATATATGGAAGTTTTTAATGTGATCACTTTTTGTCACGTTATTATACTAGAACAAATGAGCATTTGGGGAATATTATGTAAAACTTTGCACTTGGTTTTTTGTTATTTTCAGTCAATAAGCATAGGACTATTAGCACAAAGGGAACTCATTGATTCCCTAATTTACAGGTTAAGAAAAATTTACTGAGACAAGGGAAGTACAGATGACCACTTTTGAGGTGACTAGTAATGCCTTTTCATAATGTGACTAAGTGGAATTTATTGGTAAGTAGCACAGCATAGGCAACCCCAAAACAGCATTATTCAGCTTAAAAGGATGCAAGGTCCCAGGAACCAATACGTAATAATGCAAACAGGACCTAAAACATTTAGCACTTTGTGATTCACATTTATATTCTAGGTATGGGTAGTGTTATGATCAAAGCTAGAGAGAGAGAATGTGATAGAAATGCACAGTGTGTGAACAGTCTGGTCTCATGGACAGTACAATAGAGGGTAAATAATGTTAAGTAAAACTGAAAAGAGAGGTTGGCATGGGAACTTCATATTCAGAGCATACTCTCTGCATTGGGAAAATAAAATCCTACTTTGACAGATGATCCACCTACAGAAACCCAGCCTTCTGAATAGATCTTTTCTTCTGATTTGTCTTCTGCCTGTAGAAAACTTTCCAGAGGCCGATCCATATGAAATAATAGAATCCTTCAATGTTGTTTCAAAAGAAGTTTTTAGAAGTATTGTCTTGAATGAATATAGAAGGTAAATATATCCTTTTCCTGAAAATAAAATATATTTATTTATAGCTGAACTTTTCCTCTTCTAGTAGAAAGTGAATGATAATAGCACTTACCTCCCAGGGTTGTTGTAAGGCTAAAACGAGATAATATTTGTAAAATGCTTTGCAAAACCTTAAAGTACTACGTAAGTGATAGGTATTATTAATATTGTTATTATTACATACCTGCTGAAGGAGAGCATGGTAGGCAAAGAGAAAGGGAGAATGACATCTTGTGTGAGTGTGACTTTTTCCTACTTTCAAATGCTTTAAACTTCATATTTATTGCTTATTATCATAGATGTGATGGACGAGATTTGACATCACTCAGGGATGTTAGTTGTGAAGTAGATGTGTTCAGAACCCTTCATGGATCAGCACTGTTTCAGAGGGGCCAAACACAGGTAATATTTGCAAATCACTACAGTTATTTTATGGTTTATGATTGCTTTATCCAAGCAGAAATACATCATAGCAGTTACCTCCCTCTTTTTTTTGTCTGTCTGTTGGCATTTATTCAAAAATAGCAGAAGTCTAGTTTAGGGAGCCTGAGCTGAGAATCAGAAAAGTTCATCTTTTCTACTTAATAGCCATGTGACTTTGAATAAGTCATTTTGCCTTTTGTGGGTCACTTGTAAAACTAGGGGATTAAACTAGATAATCTCCAAAAACCCTCATTCCATCTCTAATACTCTGTGGTGGTGGTGGTGGTGATGTTTTGTTTGTTGGGTTTTTTTTTGGTTTTTTTCAGTTTTTTTGATGGGAAGACACCAGCTCATATGACTTCATTGATATAGGGAACTCCCAGAGAAGAAGCTCTCTCTCTCAGTGAAGTTCCCCTACTGTGCAACTTATGGTTTTCAAGGGTTGCCTGATTATTCAGGTTAGTAACTGGCAAAGTTCAGGAACAATACTTTGTAAGTCAATAAGACCCTCCATATTAAATCAGCATGTGCTTTGCTATCCAGTGACTTCAGTATAAAGGTTAAAAATATGTCAGATATCATGAGTCAGGAATAAGAAATGAGAGTGGCTGTACAATTGTAGGCTACACCAAATGTACACATCTTTTTATTACCACTTTTTTAAAGACAAGAATTGGTAGTACAGGATATGATGAACATTGAACAATATCATGCATAATGAAATTGATTTTATTTATTTATATATGTATTTCTTTTAATGGACTAGTGATTTCACCAGTATTCTCAATGAGGTAACTCCTACCAATGCCAATTGGCACCAGCTCTACAACTTACAGTCTTAGAAACTTTCCTAGGCCACTGAGATTTTAAGTGACTTGCCCAGAGTCATTCAGACAATAGACAGAGGTAGGACTCTGAACCTAGGGTCTCCTGTAGTGAGGCTCTCTCCCTTCACCATACTACCTCAAAATTACTTATATTTTGACAGACAGGAAAGGATTCCTTATAGATGTGGGAATTAGGACTGTGGGAATTGGGAATTAGGAAAAGGTGTGTACATTTGGTGTAGCCTGCAATTGTACAGCCACTCTCATTTCTTATTCCTGACTCATGATATCTGACATATTTTTAACCTTTATACTGAAGTCACTGGATAGCAAAGCACATGCTGATTTAATATGGAGGGTCTTATTGACTTACAAAGTATTGTTCCTGAACTTTGCCAGTTACTAACCTGAATAATCAGGCAACCCTTGATGATAGTTGATTAAGTCAAGTCAACAAGTATTTAGTAAGTGCCGTGCACTATGATGAGTCTCCTCAAGGAGCTCACATTCTAACAACTATGTACATATAGAATATATAAATGTAAATGGGAAGTCACCTCAGAGAAAAGGCACTAATGGGGGGGTGGGAAGGACAGATAAGGTCTCTTACAGAAGATGAACTGAGTCTTGAGGGCAACCTAGGGGCAGCAGTAAGGAGGGATGACATTTTAGACATGGGAACTAGCCAGTGAAAAGGCACAGAATTAGAGAGAGTGTGGTATGTAAAGAGTACCTACTTGCACATAGCCAGTGTTGCTGAATTGTAGAACACATGGAGAGGGGAGTAAAGTATAAAATGACCGGAAATGTAGGAAGGGGGCAGTTATGAAGGGCTTTAAAAGCCTAACAGAAATTTTTATAGTTAATCCTAGAGATAATGGGAATCATTGGAGTTTATTTAGCATGAGATATGGGGAAGTGACATAGTCAGACTTACGCTAGACAGGAGTGGAAGAGACCTGAAGCACGGTACATCATTATGAAGCAAGGAAACCAAACAGAAGGTTATTGTAGTCATCCAGGCAAGAGACAATAAAGTCCTATGCCAGGATGGCACCAACACATCAGATGGATAATATGAGTTGAAGTGAGGAGTCAAGGATGACACTTAGGTTATAATATAGCCTAGGTGACTGGGAGGATGGTGGGACCCTTGACAGTAATAGAAAATAGAAGAGGGCTTAAGGGGAAAGAGAATGACTTACATTTTGGACCAGTTGAGTTTCAGGTGTCTATGGAATATCCAGTTCAAGATATCCAGTAGGCAATTGGTGATACAAGACTATTGGTGATGCTCAGGAGAGAGTCTAAGGCTAGATATATAGATCTGGGAATCATCTATATCAGGTGATAATTGAGCCCATGTGAGCTGACAATGTTACCACATGAAATAATATATAGGGAGAAGGTAACCTATGGCAGAGCCTTGGAGGACATGCAGTTAGTGGGTATAACCCAAAGGAAGATCTAGTAAGAGAAACTGAAAAGGATTTGTCAGAGAGGTAGGAGGAGAACCAAGAGTAGTGCTGCAGAAGCCTAAAGAAGAGGATCAGAGGTTCAGAGAAGTCAAGAAGGCTTGAGATGTTTTTTCCATTACTTTAGTAACTTAACCTTTGAGATATGTATAGGCTATACTTTACTTTTTTTAAAATAAATTTATTTATGTTTTCAACATTTACTTAGATAAGTTTTAAATTTTCTCTGCCTCTGTCCCCTTCCCCCTCCCCAACATGGTGTGCAATCCAATATAGGCTCTACATATACATTCTTATTAAATGTATTTTTACTCTGCTTTCCACACAATATGTTCCCATTGTAATAAAGATTAAAAGCAAAAATATTTTTCAGTTATTTGTTCCATGTCATTGCAAGAGTTAGAATTTAAGTAATATCCCATTATCCCTTCTGAATGCTGAAACTAATGAGCTGTGCACATGGGTGTGTCTTCGTATTCCTATTATTATTTTCATGTGGATGCATTTACTAAATTTCTGTTTATGTAAATGAGGGGTCTGGTTAACTATTCTGATGATTAGATAGATACTTTATGCATTACTATTTTTCAAAAAACTAATGTACAGTTACTTCCATTAATGTCCTAATCCTGTGTATCATTTTGACATAGACATGGCCTTGGATTCTCAAAAGCTTACTACTAGGTGAAACTTTCTGATAGGCCCAACCAATCTGAAAAGAATTTAAAAAGGGGTGGACTGTCCAGACTAGCCAAATGAAGACAAGTTCATCACTGTAGCTTCGTCACCAAAAAGTGATAGGCAGCATGACACAGTGGATAGAAGGCTAGTCTTAGAGTCAGGAAGACTTGGGTAAGGCATTTGCCTTCTCATTGCTCTAGACTCCTCTCCTAAGAGAGACTCTTACCTTCAATGGTATGAGGAAGCTACCTTCTTCAGGAATTCTGTATTTGTTAATGCAATCACAGGTCCAGTCCCTGATCCTACCCTTTTCGTCACCAGAAAGTAAGCCATTGAGTGTCAACCAGACAGAATCAGCCTCCAACCTGTGACCACAGCCAAATAGAGTAGGCTCGAGACAGTAGAGTCAGGAATCAAACAGAAACTTAATTTCAAGGTGAGGGAAATGGCTTGAAAACAAGGATACATGTGTTGGGACCTAGCCACTAATGGGGAGAATGCAAGACATCATGGGGAGATCTCAATGCTTATACCAATAGCTACACAGTGAAGGGTAACAGCAATAGTGAGACAAGTTTGATTCATAGCAGGGCTTCCTGACCAGAACATGGATGCAGCAGGTGCTTGTCCAAGTTCAGAGAACACCTGGTGCTGGTCAGAGCAATACAATAATTATGTGATTTTGCTAGAGGGTGAAATCATCCAGAGGGTTAATGCAAAGGACTGTTGTTGGGCCAAGCTCAGGGCACAGCTTGCTTCTGGGATTGGCTCCGGATAACAGGCTGTCTCCTAATATCTTGATATGAGTAATAAAATGGTTTTGGATTCATCAACCAGAGAATTATCTATTAAGGCACTGAAGGAATTGTGATCTAGGTCACAGAAATTATAGCCAGAAGAGATCTAAAAGATCGTTGAGTCTGTTTCCATCATCTAATGGATGAGGAAACATACCTAGAGAGGTTAAGTGATTTTGCATTCATTTGTAGGATTGCATTCATTTTTGTCTGCTCCCCTTCTTCTCTCTCTGTAACTAGAATTGTACCTTCACATAGAAAAAGCTCAGTTAATATTTCTTGAGTGTACTAACAATTTCATTATTAAGTGCCCATATGGTAGTGGTAGACTTTGTACAGAGTTACTTACACACAGGATGTGTCTTTTGGTTGCTTACTGTGCTTCTCAAATGTTTTTTATTCTATATACTTAGTATATCAATACCAGAATCATGTGGGTTTTTTTTTAGGTACTTTGTACAGTTACATTTGATTCTTTAGAATCCAGTTTGAAGTCTGATCCTATTACAACAGCTATTAGGTAAGTTGGAGGAGGGAGGAGGCATTGCTTTGTATTTTTCCTGTGTAACAATGAAGTATCTCAGCAGAGAGGTACATCATTATTCAGTGGGGCCCTTGATATAAAAGGCAATATTTTAACATCAATTTCTGTGTTTAATGTCTCTGTTTGATAATATTCCTAATTGCCCATCTTTCCTTCTTTTCCCATACCTTGCTTTTCCTAAGCCTGTTCCACATCCTTACCTTGTGGTCTGGTTCCTCCAGCCCTCAGTATTTTATCAGACCATTTTTCCTGCTCTGGCTACCCTTTCCTTCATTCCTAGCCTTGACCATTTAATGAATACTCTACATTACAATCTACTGTCACATCCCTTGATCATTTGTCCTGTTACCTCTTTGGCTTTGTCACATTCCCAGCCTTGTACTGTTCCTGCCATCCATCTCTTCCTCTCCTTCTTGGGTGCTGTTGAATGGATCTGCAGAAAGTCATAACTCTTCTAATTAAATCACTACAAATTTGTGTTATCTAATTTCACCTGGATCCTTGGTACAGAAGGGCAATCCTATTACTTCTTCCTAATTGATTTTCTCTCACATTCTTCATAATAATTGTTCCAAAGCTCTCATCTCTCCTCAAGCCTCACACCTTTCCCTTCATCCTCTCTGCTGAGGTTCATCTCATACTTTACCAAGAAAATTGAGTCTATTGCTACAGGTTTCTCTCTTTGATACTCCTCATGTCATAATCCATATGTATTATCCTCTGTTATTCTTCTGTTAGTATGTGATGAAGAGGTGACTCTTCCTCAACAAGACTGAACCCTCCTGATATGTCCTTTGATCCCATCTTCTCAAGCAGATTACCTGTGCTATTAATTATCCCCTCTCTCTAATCTTCAGTATCTCTCTGAATACTGCTGCCTACACACCTGCCCTGGTCTTCTCAGTTCTTAATGGATTCTCACTGGAACCCACCATCTCTACTAGCTATCATTCTACATCACGTATACTTTTCCCAGCCAAACTCCTCGAAAATCTTCAATCTTTGTCTCCATTTCCTTTCCTCTAACTCTTCTAAACCTTCTGTAATCTGGCTTCCAACCTCATTATTCAACTGAAACTTCTCACAGAATCACCAGTTATCTGCCAATTATTGTATCTAATGGACTTTTCTCAGTCCTCACTTTTTAATCTTTCTGCATTGTTAGACAATGCTAACTATCTTTCCTTCCTAGATGCTTTCTCTGTGGGTTTGGTGGTAGTTGTTTGGACAGAGCTTTCCCCTGGTTGTCCACAGGTCTGTCTGGCTACTTCTCAGTCCTCTTGCTCATTCATTATCCTCGTCATGCCTAGTCAGTCAGTCAGGCAAAGGATTTATTAAGTGCCTACTATATGCCAGGCAGTGTGCTGAGAGAAAGGTAAAATACAATCTATGCCCTTGATGAGCTCACAATCTAATGGGGAAGAAAACATGAAAACAACTACGTACAAACAAAATATATACAGTATAAATTGGAGGTAATCTACAGAGGGAAGGCACTAGCATGAAGGGGAATTGGGAAAGGCTTCGTATAGAAGATGGGATTTTAACTGGGACTTACAGGAAGCCAGGAGACAAAGATGGTGAAGAAAAGAAAATTGGAGTTAGGAGATAGAATATCTTGGGAGGAAGAACAAAGAAGCCAGTGTCATGGAGGGGTATGGTGGGGGGAAAGAAGGGGGATGTGAAATGGGGGAGTAAGGTATAAGAAGACTGAAAAGATAGAAGGGGGCCAGGTTATGAAGGGCTTTAAAAGACAAAAGAGAATTTTATATTTGGTCCTGGAAGTGATGGGGCACCACTAAAGTTTACTAATTGGGGGAGTGACATGGTCAGACTTGTGTTTTAGGTAGATGACTTTGACAGCTGATTAAAAGCCAGACTAGGGTGGTAAATACTTAAGTCAGGGAGACCAAGCAGCATGATGCTGCAGCAGTGCATATATGAGATAATGAGGGCCTGCCCCAGGATGGTGGCAGTCTCAAAAGAGAAAAGGGACCTATAGGAGAAATGTTACGAAGTTTGAATCAACAGAATTTCACAACTGATTGCATGTGAGTGGTAAGAGATAGGAAGGAAGGAATTAAGGATGACACCAAGGTTTAAAGCCTGAGTGATTAGGAGGATAGTGGTACCCTTGACCATAATAGGGAAGTTAGGAAGAGGGGAAGATTTTGGGGAAAAGTAAATTAATTCAGTTTGAGACATGTTGAGTTTAAGATGTTTATGGAACATCCAGTTCAAGATGTCAATAATAGTTGGAGATATGAGAGTGAAGATCAGGAAATAGGTTGGGACTGGACAAATAGATCTGGGAATCATCTGCATAAAGATGACAATTGAATCCATGAAGAGAAAAGGCTATAGGATAGAGTCTTGGGGGGCACTCACACTAAAGAGGCACATATCCAGCAGACTAAGGAATGGTCAGGCAGGGAAGAGGAGAAGCAGGAGAGCAGTGTCATGAAATCTAGAGCAAATAGAGGATCAAAAACTAGAGGGTGTTCAACTGTGATAGAAGCTGTAAAGAGGTCAGCAAGGATGAAGATGAAGTAAAAGCCATTAGATTTAACATTTAAGAGATCATTGATAACTTGGAGAGAACAGTTTCAATTGAATGATGAGATCAAAAGCCAGATTGCAAAGGCTTCAGACAAAACTGAGAAGGAAGTCATGGCACCAGTTGTAGGTACCTTTATCAAAGAGTCTAGCCACAAGAAGGAAAAGAGATATAGGAAAATAACAGGTGAGGATAGACCTATCAGCTGAGGGAAGACATATGAGTATATTTTGAGGCAGTGGGAGACAAGATTAAAGATTAGTGAAAGAGTAGAGATGACCAGGAGGTAGGGGGGAGGAGAGGGACATGGTGTTAGAGAAGATGAAAATGGAATCAGGTCATTTGTGCATGTAGCAGAGTTTGCCTTGACCAGGACTCTTTTATGTGAGACAGAGGTAAATGAGACAGGAGTAGATAGTGGGAAGCAGCATCTGAGTGGTGTCAGATTGAGGCAAGTAGAAGGCACATTGGATAGAGCACTGGACCTGGAGATAGGAAGATCTGAGTTCAGATTTGCCCTCAGGCACTAACTAGCTGTGTGACAGTAGGCAAGTCACTTGGCTTCTGTTTGCCCCAGTTTCCTATGAAAATCAAATGAGATAAGACTTGTAAAGTGCTTAGTACAGTGCCTGGTATGTAGTGGGCACTGTATAAATCGTTCTCTTCCCTCTGTACCCTCTGAGGAAGAAAGGAAGCATTGGGAGATTTGAAGAAGGATGAAAAAGTTTGAAAAATCCATTCTGGAGAGTGGTAGTGTGGAGAATCTATTAGGAAGGAATTAAAAGGATTGTCTGGCCCAGTGAGAGCCCAGTTTCGATTATAAAAAATAAATTTGTACTTTACGCAGTCAGCATAATACTGCACAAAAGTGCAGTATTCAACTCCATTCAGTAACACTCAGCTAGGAGCAAAGGCTAGAGATAGTTGGAATAATCCAGCCCTGGGGCTTGGAGTGTATATCAGAGTTCATGACTGTGGAAGTAAAATACTTATAGTGGTTGATGGCAAGATCAAGAGTATAAACATATATGTGTGTAGCTAAAGTGGATGAAGGAGTAGGGCATGGGTAACGAGTATAATGAGGAATTGGAAAAATGAGGTGGTTGAGGGAGTATGTATGTTGAAGTATAAGAGCAGGAGTTGGGGAAGAAAGAGAGGTACTGAACCCTTCGAAGAAGGGTCAGTAAATAATAACTACTAGAAGCTTCATAGAATGTGCTCGTCCTCCATTGCGAAGACCATGCCATCAGAGAAATGATGACATGACTTGCACTTGACTTTGTTTTGAGTGAGGGAGGGCTGTGCAGGTCACCAGCCTCACTTCTCCTTCAAAGCCATCTGAATCCAGTGATTAAATAGTCATCAGGATGACTGGAGATGACCCAGAATGAGGCAGTTGGGATTAAGTGACTTGCCCAAGGTCACACAGCTAGTGAGTGTCAAGTGTCTGAGGTGAGATTTGAACTGAGGTCCTCCTGACTCATGCACTGATACTCTGTCCACTGCACCACTAGAAGCTTCATAGGGTGATAAATATTGAAAGAATCTTAAGGAAGGAGAGATTACTGAGTGATGGTGATAGAAGAAGGTCTGGAAGTAGCACTGGGAAGCAAGGGGTTAAATAGGGACTAGTGAGTGTCATGGTATGAATGGAAGTGTGACCAGTACTGGAAAGGGGTGACCAGGGAAGCTGTATCATTAGGAGTGAGCCAGGTCTCAATGAGAGTCAGAAGATGTAGGGAGCGAGAAGGAAAAAGGTTTAAGATGAAAGTGGAGCAAATTTTCCAGAGAATACTGTGGAAGGGGTGAGTAGATCTAGAGTGGGACTTTGGTGCGTAAGATTGAGGAGGCTAGGGATAACATGCTGAAACTGTGTATTCACGTTTCATGACTTTTTTTTAACTTTTTTTTAATTTTTAGTGGAATAAAAGAGAAAAATTTCATGCTTCATTATGAGGTAAGGTAATTCTTTAATGCCAAAGTCTTATTGTATACATCAGGAATATAATAGTGTTGTCATCTAAAACTGCCTATTTTACTTCGTAAACAAAATTGGAGATCTGAATAGCAGATACAGGGTTCCTCAGACATTGCTTTAGGAAGGAAGATGAGAACTGGGACATCTGGTTGTTTAAAATATCTGGATTGACAAAACATTTCACCTTTAGAGTAAGCTCATCCTATGAGACACTTAAATACTAGGTTATTGTTCAGTAGACCAATAGCAAAAATACTTAGGTAGTCAGTACTGGAGAAGTCTGTGAATTTTTGTCTTAGTGTATCATTCAATGCTTGCTTTATTAAAGTGAAAAGTTTACAAGCATTCAGTTATATCTTACAGGAATTTCTTAGTTTTGTGTGTTTGTTTTCTTTTTTAAAGTTTCCTCCTTATGCAACTAATGAAACTGGCAAAGTCACTGGTATGAATAGAAGAGAACTTGGGCATGGTGAGAAAACTATATTTATGTGTTATTCCAAAAATATCTTAAGCATGCTCTCTATTCTTAATGTTTTATATTCTGTATTTTAGGTGCACTTGCTGAAAAATCTTTATATCCAGTTATTCCCAAAGATTTTCCTTTCACAATAAGAGTTACATCTGAAGTTCTGGAATCAAATGGTATTCTGATCTTTTATTTCTTAGTGTAAAAGACTGAGTTTATCTCTTAGACTCTACCTTTTCAAATGTTATCTGCCTTTCTGTTTGATGTACTGTTTTTGATAAGGATAAAAGGTTTTGTTGGTAAGATTTAAATAAGTATTCACACTAATCCTTCTCTGCTGGCTAAGTAATTAGCCTGAAGAAATATATAAATTATGTCCTTTAATGGTTGTTCCTATTGTAATCAATCAGCATCCCTGTGACCTTAGTCCACACCCAGGGGAGTGAACCCTTAGGTGAAACTGGTATTTTACTAAGACTGGAGAAGGTGTCCTGTTCAAATAGTGGTGGGAATACATAAACATAGGCCAAGTGGGAAGGATCTGGCCAAGGCCAGTCCCAAAAATAAAATAACTCTAGGAAATTTTGCAAAAAACAAGATGATTCTTCTGTTTAGGGGGCCTATACTTCAAAAAATAAAATCAGAAGTGATGATCTCAAAATAAGAAAGACATACAATTAATCTCTGATCCTGGACAGTCTGTTTTCTTCCTTCCCCCTTTTAAATTATGCAGTGTGGTGGGTGGGCCAGAGCCAGCCCAGATGTTTACTGTTCTTGAGGTAATAGAGCCTCAAAAATATTACTTGTTCTTAAGTAGAACCTGGGGCATAGGTTGAGGCTTCAGACCTCCCTGATGATTCTGGCAATCATTTTAATTCTTGTTATACTTCAAAGCTAGAAAACAACCTTGTTGGGGATCTAGAGTTGTGTTTGGTTTGTTTCAAAACTTTAAAAAAACCTTTGACAAAAAATATTATGACAAACTTTTTAATTAAAATGAATATTCTCTTTTTATAAATTTCTGTCTTAAATTTTTCTTTCTGCAGGTTCTTCTTCTATGGCTTCTGCATGTGGTGGAAGTTTAGCATTGATGGATGCAGGTAAAAAAAATTGTGGTTCTAATATAGTGTCTGGCATTTTTTAGTTATTTAATGAATGTGAAAATAATATGACTTCTTTTAAACTAGGCTATAATGTCCTCGATTTTGAATAACTTTGAAGTAAACCATTCCATCCTATTTGAATATGTGTCTATTATTTTTAATGCAGTTAAATAGTTTACTCCAAATTGAGGAGGGTTTTTTTGTATCTGCCTCAGTATTTCCTAGTACAGTGCATAGTAGGGGCTTAATAAATACTTATCAATTGTGATTTCATCTTTGTACATAGTTTCTGGTCAAGAACTTCCTCTGCAAATACAGATAAGCTCTTCTTCTGCAACATTATAGTCTTAGAATATCTCAGAAATGGAATTTAACTCAGGTTTTCCTGACTCAGGAGCCAACCGTCTATCTACTGTGCCTTACAGTACATATATCTGTACTTATAAAAATGCATATATAAGAATATGTGTATATACAGAGGTGTAATATATAGCCTATATTTCTCTCTTATATGTGTGTATGTTCATGTGTATATATATTTCCCATATATGTTTGTGTATGTATTCATCTACTGAATTTAGAATAAACTACAACTGTTAATGACTGAACAACAACAAAAAAACCCAATCACATTACAGCTAATATGCATATGTAATAAAGAATAAACAATATTGTAATAGTATATATTTTCCTAGATAGTGTATAATACATGGGCATGTTTCACCATTTATTTCCCTTAATTTTCCTGAACAGTTTAAAACAGAGGTTCTTAACCTTTTTGTGTCATGAACCCCTTCGACCATTTGTTGAAGCCTATGGACCCCTCCTTGGAATGCTGTTTTTTAACTCATAAAATAAATACATAGGATTATAAAGGAAACTTAATTCTATTAAAATGCAGTTAAATATAATAGGGGAGGAACATTCATGTACCCCAGGTAAAGAACCCTTTGGTTTAAAAGAAACTCTTTAATATTTTTCATTGATAGAAACAGAGAGGGGAAAAGCCAATGTGTATAATGGGTAGAGAGATGGCTTTGGAATCAGAAAGACCTGAGATCCAGTCCTGCCTCTAACACATGTGCAAGCTAGTGAGTTGCAGGGCTAGTGCTGATCTGCATTGCTAGAGGAAGTTTCCTTAATGAAATCACAGGTCTATCCATTTCCATTTTAATCCCATGTGTGCACTAACCACTCCTCTGAAACCTTGTTTCATGGAATCACTATGTGTTTATAGATACACATACATATTTATGAATTCCCTTTTTAATTACAGGAGTTCCGATTTCATCTGCTGTTGCAGGTGTAGCAATAGGACTGATTGCCAAAAACAATTCTGAGAAAGAAGGTGAAATTGAAGATTATCGTTTGTTGACAGATATCCTGGCAAGTATACAAAGTTTTAAAAAATATTTAGTGTTATTGGTGAAGGTTAGCTATCCTTTACAGTATCTAAAATGTATTTCAGAAATTACAGAAGCACTTACGTAGAAGACTTACTTAGATTTTTTAAAATTATACTATATAAATTAACAGTATAACTTCTTATACTCATCAGCAAGTAATAAATTACCAGTGACAAATCTGAGAGGAGAAAATGGTTTTTAGAGTGAAGACGTGTTTATTATGTGAAAATATTTGAAGTTTAAAGGTTCACAGCAATGCCTAGGCATTGGACACAACAGTTAATAAAGGAAAGGTAAAGGAGGCATATTCTCAGAGAACACATCCAGAACTACTCTTTGAAACTTCTACAAATAGACTATGAATTTTGTTTCAAAATATAACTTTTTAAATTTTTTAAGGGAATTGAAGATTATAATGGTGACATGGATTTCAAAATGGCTGGAACAAATAAGGGAATAACTGCATTACAGGTATTTTTTTAAATTAATTTTGAGAATATTTTAGCAAAGTGATAGATGTTGTTCTATTCAATATGTATATAAATTTTCTGACTTCTTTATTTCAGGCTGATATCAAATTACCGGGAATACCAATAAAAATTGTGATGGAGGCAATTCAACAAGCTACAGGTAAAATGGTGTCCATAACTCTGTAGAATCTGTTCTTCAGCTTTGAGTTAACTAATAGAAAATGTATTGTGATTTTAATGAGCAAACTCTTGTCAGAAGAATTCTTGCTTGTATTTACTCAGTGCTTTCATTTTAAATAATTTTTGAGTGAGAGACAGTTCTCAGCTTATGTAAATTCACATTATACAAATTCAGCTTTACCTAAAGAATTTGAAAGAAATTTGCATTAAAAAAAAAACCCCATGTTTATTTTACTGTACATTACTGTACTTTCTCTTTCTGCTCCACAGCCTCGCTCCCCCCAAAAAGCCTCTCCAAATTAAAGTAGCAGAACAGACCCACAGAGAAACTACCACCACTGCCACTGGATCTGGGGCTTGGCTTGATACCCCCAGTCCTGAGAGAGAAAACTTTTGCTCTTTTCTGCATTACATAAAAATTGCTTTGCATAGAGGTCTGTGGTAACAGTCCACTTATGTAAAGCAAGAACTGTCTGTATATCATTTTTCCCAGTACTGTGTTTTAGTTATGAGAATGAAATTTATATGTCAGATACTAACCAGAGCATAGATATCCTGCATAGGAGTGGCACGTAAGAATGTAACCCTTTTCAGCCAGTTGCCTGGGACCCAGACTGGATATTTGTTCAGTGCTGTAGTAGATAAGTACACTGGACCTGAAGTCAGGAAAACCAGAGCTCAAACCTGGCCTCAGACACTACCAGCTGTGTGTCCCTGAACAACTCTATTTGGCCTCATCTGTAAAATGGGGATAATAATAGTACCTACTTGCTAGGGTCGTTGAGCGAATCAAATGAGATAATATTTGGAAAGTACTTTGCAAACTTTAATTTGCAATATAAATGTTAGTTGTTATTATTATGGTTAGAAATAAGCTAAGGGAATACATTATTTCCTGTGATGATAATTCCCTAAGGTATCAGTCTAATAATAGTGCACCAGTTCACAAGTAATCATGAAGCAACTACTCTTGGCAAGTACTGTTCTAGTTTTGGGGGATACAAAGACAAAACAGTCCATGCAACCTGTACTCAAAGAGCTTCTGTTCTAGGTAAAGAAATCATAGCAGAGTCACTGGTGAGTGAATACAGAAAAATCCGGAGTGATTTCAAAAAGGAAATAGGGCCCAGGTTTGCAGAACACATTGCCTTATTTGACCCTCAAACCCTGAGACCCTTGTGAAGAAGGAAGAGAACTGGATTGGGAGCAAAAGGGATCTTTATTTCCATCTCTGCTCCTTAACTGCCCATATATCTTAGACAAGCCACACCTCTATAAAATGAAGGGTATTTAGGCTGGGCATGATTCAGGCCGTACATACCTAGGTAGATACATAGATACTATATATAGTATATAGACCTTCCAAGGAGCGACGGTCTAAAGAAGATAGGATTTAAACAAAAAAAAAAAATACAAATGAAGAAAGCTTTACAGGCATGTGGACTTTGGAGGGAAAGTGATGGAAGACTTTAAAAAGTTGGCAGAACCAAGATAAAATTCAGCAACCTTCCCTCAGCCCTCAGCTCCCCCAAACAGATTTAGAAAATGCACCTGATTGAATCCCCATCAGGAAATTGACAAAGAAATCGAGGCATTTTTTCAGCCTAAAGCAGTTCAGGCAACAGTGAAATCTATGGATGCTGAAGAGGGGTTCTGGCCAGAAAACACAAAGAATTCCAGTTTAAGAAATCTGTGTTCCAGGACAAGACAAGTCCCAGATGTAGCATAGAGGGTTCTAAACTTGTGTAGGGTGCTGGAACCAACTGACAACTTTATCACTCACCATTCAGTTTTAGATCATAGATCCAGGGCAGACTGTTCAGGGGATCTGCACCTAAGCAGGCATTCCAGGTGAGGAGCAGTCACAGAACCAAGGCTGTGTACGAAGTGAGAAGCAAATTCAGAGGCAAGCAGCAGCCCTTTGGTTCTAATCTCAAGAGTGGAGCAGGGTCTCATTTCCAGCTTCTATATCATTCTGAAGCTAATAGAAGAATAACCAAGGAGGAATCCCAGACCAAAAGGAAGCCTATTTTTTTTCACTCTGAGCCAGTAGAGCTTTCTAGCAGGCTGACAGTGATAGTCCAGCAGCAGTTTACTCAAACTCCAGATGGGGCAAACCCACAGGCCTGTTGCTCAGACCCCAAGTCAGGTCAGGACCTTTCAGAGCTCAGACCAGGAGGCCAGCAATCACACTTTACCCTGGATCAGACCATTTTAGAAGCAGATCTCTAGTCTGAGCTATCCCTGAGATCCAGGAGTAATACAATACTCAACATCCTAAGAAAAGAAGCAACAAAACTAGCCCAGACCTTTCCTCCAGAAGTGCCCAGAAACTGACCCTAACAAATCAGAGTCAGAAAGTGGGCTGGAAGAATGAGCAAGCAAATATGAATCTCACCATAAAAAGCAACAAACCCAGAAGAGTTTGACTCCAGAACATCCACAAGCAAAGCCTCAGTGGGAAATTTAACTTGAGCACAAGTTTCAAGTAGAATTCTTGGAAGAGATGAAGCAGGAGTTCATAAAGTATATTTTTGCAAATGAAATGAGAGTACTAGAAGAAAATGTTTTAAAAGGAATAAGAGCTATAAAAAAAGAATTGGAAAGGTAATTAAAAGCTTGACAGAAGAGGTACAAAACCTTGCCTAAGCAACAAACTCCCAAAACATTGTGTTTGTCCTTCATTCTCGAGGAGGACCAAGACATCAAGATGATGACATGACTTGCAGTTGACTTTGATTTTAGTGAGGGAGGGCTGTGCAGTGACGTTACAATGGACCAAATAGAAGCTAATGGCTCAGGAGACAAAAAAAAAAAAAATAGAAGAAAATATAAATTAGCAAAAGCAGCCAACTTGGAAAATAGATGAGGAGAAATAATTTTAGATTATTGATCCACTTGAAAGCCATGATTAAAACAAGCCTAGCCATCATATTTCAAGAAATTATCAAAGAAAATTGCCTGGAGCTCTTAGAACCAGAGGGCAAAACAGAAATAGAAGAATCCCCTGGTCACCTCCTGGGGGAAAAAAATAACTCCCAACAACATTATAGTCAAAATCCAGAGATTCCAAAGTCAATGAAAAATTACTACATGGAGATAGAAAGAAAGAATTCAAATAATGAGGAACCATAGTTAGGATCACACATGTTTTAGCACCTACAACTATAAAGAAGTGGAGACCTTGGAACACAGTATTCCAGAAGGCAACAGCTATAGACTTACAACTAAGAATAAAATTACTTATTGATCATAACCCTACAGGAGAAAAATAGACCTTTAGTGAAATAGAGAACTGCTAAGCTTTCCTAATGAAAAGACCAGAGCTGCGTAGACACTCTGAAGTTCAAACATAAGAGTTAAGAGAAATATACAAAGGTAAACACAAATGAACAATGATAAAGAAATAAACAAGTATAAGAGGCTTTTTTATTCTAATATGGGAGATGATACGTGTCCCCTTTGAATCCTATTCTCATCAGGGGTCATAGAGAAAATGTGATTAAACAGAAAGCCTAGGAGTGTTTTTGTTGTTTTGAAGATTTTAAAAGTGGAAAGAGAGGAGAAGAAGGTAAGGGAAAGGAAGGTTCAGGGAAATTATCTCATCATCTGGGAGCTCAAGCTTCTAGACAAAACAAGGAGGAAGGAGTAGGAGTGGCTTAACACTTGAATCTCACTGTCTGACTTGGTCAAAGAAGAGAAGCGCACACACACACATAGAATTGTGTACAGAAATAAATATGTGTTACTCAATGAAACAGGAGAAGGGAATAAAGAGGAGAGTACATTATATATTAATAGCAAAATGAACCCTTTTTTAAAAAATAGGCCATTATGGAAATTTGGTTTACTTGACTATAAATGTAACGGGCTTTTTTGTTTTTTTCTTTCTCATTATAGAAGAAAGAGAAGTGGGAGAGAGAGAATTTTATTTCTTGCTGATTAAAAAAATAAAAAATTAACTTTTTAAAAAATGTTTTAAGTTAAGAAATAGGGGATAGGGATGAGGACTAAACCTGTAATTTCATTGATCATTGGGAACCACCATATAAGGAAATACTTACCAATGTGTGTAAGTACCTTTTCTGCAACTTAAGAGAGTTCCTTAGTAAAACACTGAGAGGTTAAGTGACTTGATATCACACAGCCAGTTTGTGTCAGAAACAGGACTTGAACCCAGGTCATACTGGCTTCAGAGCACATTTTATGCCCACTGTATCATGTTACCAAAGAAACAGGTAGAGGCCAAATTGTGGGAAACCTGAGTAATTTGGACTTTATCTTGTACATAGTAATGTAACAGTGGGAAGTTGCACCCATTTTTGCAATAATATCATTTTCTTTTCTCCTCTTCAGCGGCAAAGAGAGAAATATTACAGATTATGAACAAGACAATCTCAAAACCTCGAGAAAGTAGAAAGGAAAATGGACCAGTTGTAGGTAATATACAAAAATTTTATTACTTTCATCTTTTATTGTTAATATTAGCATGTTAAACATTCTGAATAATTTTTACTTTGAAGATATTTTTACCATTATACTGAACTTCACCAAATTAAAAGATTGGGAAAAAATTGTAATGAGCATATTTTACACTTTATTTTAGGTAATATAAAATTTGGTGATATCCTTGAATTTTAAGAAAATTTTTTACATGAATATATAAATGTTCAGTGAATTCTTTGGCATACTCACTGTATTAGAAGTATTTCCACCAAAGTAGATTAAAACATTTCCAGTTCTGTGACTTAAAATATAAGCCCTAATAAGTAATTTGTTCAGGAAAACATCACTGGCCTGTTTCTTAAACAATGAATAAAACATTTTTCTGTTTTTACCTTTAAATTTTTTTGTACTTGTCTTTGCAGTAAAATGAAATATAAGCTAAGTGACCTGGATATCCTTTAGTTTTCTGTGTTTTGGAATTTTTGTATTTCCTCTGCATTTTAGAAACAGTTCAGGTGCCTTTATCAAAAAGAACAAAGTTTGTTGGACCAGGTGGATATAACTTAAAAAAACTTCAGGCCAAAACAGGTGAGATACTTGTTTTCTGTTTTAAATGTTCTTGGAGTATGATTTCATTTTTTTTTTATTAATTATTTTATTTGTTTTCTGTTTTCTACAATCACTTTCATATATATCTTAGATTTTTTTCCCTTACTCCCCCTTCTTTCCCCACTCCCTCCCCACTTCCTCCCCAAGACAGCATGCAATCTTATATAGATTCTACACATACATTCCTATTAAATACATTTTCACCTTCATCATGTTGCTTAGAAGAATTAAAATGAATGGGAAAAACCATAAAACAAAACAAAACGTAATACAAGAAAAAATGGTCTGCTTCATTCTGCGATCCAGCTCCATAGTTCTTTCTCTAGATGTGGAAGACATTTTGACTCAAGAGTTCATTGGAATTTTTTAAGTCCTTGCATTGCAATGAAGTCTTCCAGAAAAATTCTTCGCACACTGTGGCTGTTGCTGTGTACAACGTTCTCCTGGTTCTGCTCCTTTCACTCAGCATCAGTTCATATAAGTCCTTCTAGGCCTTTCTGAAGTCTTCCTGTTCGTTTCTCATAGCACAGTAGTATTCTGTTACATTCATATGCCGCAACTTGTTCAGCCATTCCCCAAATGATGGGCATCCCCTTGATTTCCAGTTTTTGGCTACTACAAAGAGAGCTGCTATAAATACTTTTGTACATGTGGGACCCTTTTCCATTTGTATGATCTCTTGGGGATATAGTCCTAGAAGCAATATTGCTGGGTCAAAGGGTCTGCATATTTTATAGCCCTTTGGGCATAGTTCCAAATTGCTCTCCAGAATGGTTGGATCAGCTCACAGCTCCACCAACAGTGAATTAGTGTTCTAGCTGTCCCACATCTTCTCCAACATTTATCATCTTCCTGTTTTGTCATGTTAGCCAATCTGATATGTGTGATGTGGTACCTCAGAGTTGTTTTGATTTGCATCTCCCTAATCAGTAGTGATTTAGAGCATTTTTTCATATGTCTATAGATAGCTTTAATTTCTTCTTCTGAAAACTGCCTGTTCATATCCTTTGACCATTTATCAATTGGGGAATGACTTATATTTTTGCAAATTTGACTCAGTTCTCTATATATTTTAGAAGCGAGGCCTTTATCACAGACACTAGTTGCAAAACTTCGATTTTAATTTTTAAATCTCTATTCTGTTTTGAAAATGGAAGAATAGAGAAGTGGCATGTAAAATTTATAGTAAAGTATCCCAAAGTAATAAATCCTTGATAATAAATGCATAATAGGCTTCAGAACTGTTTCCAGAGATGTTGAATTTCTACCATTCAATTTAGTGGACAGTGCTTTGGATGCTTTAGGTTTTGGTTGTTGATGGGTGGGGAAGAGGGGATATTAACAACTAATATAATTATCCTACCATGAAGTTCTTCTTTTACTATTAAATATTACTATCATTTTCACTATGACATTAAATTTGCTTTTTTCCCCACATTTAAAGGTTAAGTTATCCTGTTTAACAAGAGTATATTTGAGAAGAGTATACATATTATTGATATACTTAAAACTTTGATCTACAAGATTATTTATATTTAATGTCTTATAATTTGCCACCTACCTGAGATTCCTTTAATTTGTATATGAGTATGGAAAGAATTTGAGGAAAAGAGCTACAAAAATGAGAGTTTTAAGGACTAAACCTGATCATGTTCCCTCTCCCAACTACTTGCCACTTTGTGGTAAGAGGGAGAGAGAAATAAGAGAAAAAGGTAGAAATTCTTTAATCATTCAGTAGGAGAGTGAAATTAAAGGTTTTGAAATATAAGTGCTTGTTGTTACTGACTGATAATAACTATAACTTGCCACCCACCTTTTCTGTCACCTAATACACTTTACAGTACAGCCCCAACTCTGCCCCAACAGATTCTTGCTACCCTCCTCTCTTTAGCAGACTGGCACTTGCTGGCATAAACAATTAAATTATGCTTTTAAAAAAAAGTTCAATGTTATTTTAAAGTGTTAAATTTTTAATCTCTTTATGAAAGGGGTAACTGTTAGTCAGGTGGATGAAGAGACATTTTCAGTATTTGCACCAACACCAAGTGCTATGAATGAAGCAAGAGAATTCATTACTGAAATCTGCAAAGATGATGTAAGACTACATCTTTACTATTTATTTTATAAACTTTTTATTTGTTTACTTTGTGAATATGATCTTTATGGTTTATTTTATTTTTGCAGCAAGAGCATCAGTTAGAATTTGGAGCAGTTTATACTGCCACAATAACTGAAATTAGGTAAGTCACTCTTAATATTATGCAAAATGGTGATTTTTAAATTACTTTAATTATAGTACATGATATTCTACATATATTAGACATATATGTGCATATGTACACAGATGTACATATCTGTGTGCACAAGTAGCATGAGACCATATAGTACTAGACTTAGAATCAAGAAGACCTGTTCAAATCCTTCCTCGGATACTTACTATCTGCACAACTCTGGAGAAGTCACTTAACCTGTTCATACATCAGGCAGCTTTCAGGACTTTTATTATTAAGTAACAGTTTGAGATCTAGTTTTGTGGAGAAGATTCCACATTCTGACACCATCAGAAGTCTTTCGAGTATTTTTTAGCATACATTGTTTGCTCTTCTCTGCTTCCATATATATATTACAGGTTTGTTCCTTATATTCAGCCAACTAAAATTAATAGAGAAACTTTAGGAACCTCTGATTCTTGGTTGTAAAAGCAGCTGTCATGTAGTAGTAGAAAGAACTAGAATGTTCTTAGGAAGACTAGAATATACTAGAAAGTATAATGGAATGGGGAATCTAGAAACCTTGAGTTAAAGCCTGGGCTCTATCTCAGACAAGACTGCTTACTCTGTTTCTAAGCCAGTTTACTTATTTGTAAAATATGCAGTTGGATGACTTGATTTCTAAGTCTCTTTCATATATAAAACTCATGATTTAAAAAAAAAATTTACAGCAAATAACATTCCTTCATACTTGAGATTATATATATTTCCTTCAATGTTAGTCTTTCCAGAAGAATCAGGAGACCTTTAGCACGAATTTCTATAGTTCTTTAAACGTTTCCATGAAGTCTTAGGCAGAAAGGAGTACAAGGAGTAGCAGATTTCCCTACAGGGTTTTGGTGTATCCAATTCTATTTTGACCTTTGACTTCAACTTTTTCAATTGTTTTCTAAGATGTTTAATTCAATTTGTGGATCTGCTTTCAATGCGGTTCTTAATGCCATTATTAGTGGTCAGGTCAACAAGTATTTATGACTATGTGCCAGGCACAATGCCATGCACTGAGGATACAAAGAAAAGCCAAAAAAAAGCATCCCTGTTCTCCAGGAGTACACAGTCTAATACGAATAACTGTATACAATAAATTGGAGATAATCACAGCAGAAGGCACTAACATTAAGGGAAAGCCTTCTTGTATATGATAAGATTTTAGCTAGGACTTTAGGGAATACCAAAGTCAGAAACAAGAGGAAAAGAATGCCAGATATAAAGTAAAGTCAAGTAAAATATCCTAAGTCTGAAGATAGTTTTGTCTGTAACAAGGAGGCCATTGTTGCTGGATCACAGAGTTCTTAGAGGGGAGCAAAGTATAAGGACACTGAAAGGTTAGGAGTGGGGTAGGTTATGAAGGATTTTGAATACCAAACAGAGGATTTGTCTTTTATATTGGAGGTAGAGGTAATGTGGAACCACTGAGTTATATTAAAGGAAGAGGGAGGGGGCGGGTTGGACCAATTGACATGGTCAGACCTGTACTTTAGGAAGATCAGTTTGACAGCTGAGTAGAGGATGAACTGAGGTGGGGAGAGGCTTGAGGCAGAGAAACCAACAAGCAAGCTGCTGTACCTTCAAATATGAGGTAATGAAGGCCTGCACCAAAATAGTGGCAATATCAAAGGAGAGAAGAGGGCATATAAGAGAAATGTTATGAAGGTAGAATCAACAAGACTTGACAGATAATTGGATATGAAGGATGAGAGAGAGAAAGTTAGGAAGGAGTCAAAGATGACACCTAGTTTTTGAGCCTGAGTGCCTGGAGAATGGTGGTACCCTTGACAGTAATTTCAAAGATGTTAGTAAAAGGGAAAAAAGAGTTCAGGGGAAAAGCTAATGAGTGTACTTTTGGACATGTTGAGTTTGAGATACCTATAAGATACTTAGTTCAAAATGTCCAATAAGCATCTGGAGATCTGAGATTAGGGCTGGACAAGTAGATCTGCAAATTGTATGCATAAAGATAATCATTGAATTCATGGGAGCTGATGGGATCACCAAGAGGAATAGAGGGAAGAAAGAAGAGGGTACAGGGTGGAACCTTAGGGAATGCTCCCAGTTATCCTGCGTAACCTGGATGAAGAGCCAACAAAGGAAAGAGAAGTCAGACAGGAGGAGAATCAGGAGACAGCAGTGTCAAAAACACAGAGGATAGAATATCAAGGCAAAGAAGGTGACGTATAGCGTCAGAGGCTGCAGAGAGGTCAAGATGGATGAGGACATTAGATTTGTCAGGAGATCATTTTTAACTTTGGAAAGAGCAATTTCAGTTGATTGACAGGTATCTAACCTACCAAAACTTGGACTCACTCTTCCATCTCCCAGCTTTCATAGGGGAATATTCTCATCTTGCTTTGATGCCATCCAAGCTACCTCCTTATTGTGGTCCTACTTTCTACACAAAATTTAAACTCTACCTTAGGAGTGCCCTCCCCACAACTTGCCAGCACCACTTTATGTATTGTCTTTGCCCATCAAAATGGTTATTTGTTATAAAACAATCTCATTGCAGTGATGAGAAACATCTATGTTATTTAGAAGACACCATAAATCTTAGCTCTAATTCTTCAGCTATTTGTTCAGCTTTATATTTCATATATTTCCATGTTTATCTTTCATATCCAAAACTGAAAGACACTGAAATTTCCCAACACTGTTATAGTACTGTCAATATTTTATTTCCTTAAAAATATTTTAAATGAGTGATAAAAGATCCTTTTTTAATACTTCATTCTCCAAATGAAGAGTTGAGATTGTTTTTATCTTTTTTTAATATAAGGATGAATGGAGGAAAGAAGTGGAATTTTTTTGTAATATGATCCATAATCTTACACAACTTCAAAATATAATTATAAGCAGATTAATTTTATAAGGTGCAACTTCTTGAAATAATTTTCTTATATTCAAACATTTTTTTCCAGGAAAAGCATATTATTGTAAAGGTAAACAGAAATATTTCTGAAAGCCTTCATTAATGCTCTGTTTTTCCTTTGGGATCCATTCCCTCTTTCCTTTGCTTCATGAAAGGATAATGACAAGTTTCAGAGTTGTTTAAAAAACTTTTACGTAAAAACAAAGTTTTTGAAGACACACTACCAAGATATTTATAAAGTCTTCTGTGAAAAACTTTTTTTTAAGATTAGGATTGTCCCTTGGAAAGCCCCAATTTCATTTTCAGTTAACAGACAAAAAAGCATTATTGTAATCATTTTGGTTCTTTTTTGCAGAGAGACAGGAGTAATGATAAAACTTTATCCAAATATGACTGCAGTACTCCTTCATAACTCCCAACTTGATCAAAGAAAGGTAAAAAAAAATGAGGGAGAGGGTGATGGGCACCAACCAGAAACTGGGGCTATTTAGTTTAAAGTTTCCTAGCTAGGTTGATTAGAATCATTCATACACTTTATCTGAATAGACTGGAAAATGTACATAAAATAAAGCAGAAGCACTCCTAATGGAAAACATGCTTATATTCCCAGCACTTACTGCTTATACATTTCCATATTATACATATGATCCCACATATCCTTTTAGGTAAAACAGACATGAAACCCAGGTGCCAGAAAACCTAGCTGTAGCCCTGTTTTTATTTTCACTAAGTTGAGACAAAAACTTTTTTCTATTTAAACCTCATTTCAACTCTTTCTTGACAATTAAACATACAAAGACTTCTTTTTCAGGTTAAACATCCAAGTGCCTTGGGATTAGAAGTTGGTCAAGAAATTCAGGTATGTATATTGGCATTCTAGTCTTGTATTAACTTGTATGTATAATACCTCTTACTTTCAGGAAAGTAAAACTAAAAAGAACATTAAGGATAAGGAAAAGTAAGGATATTATTCATATGCAATGTTCCTGCAGATTTTTCTTTAAATTATGTATCTATTATATGTAATATAATATAACTCATCCTATTTGTGTTTATGCGAACAGCCTGTATTTAAATCAAATAAATTCAATTCAGCAGACATTTATTAATGGCTTATTATGTGTAAGGAATTCAAGTGCATACAAACATATAAGAGATATACAGTCCCTGCCTGCAAGGAATATATAAATCTAGTAGGTGAAATAAGGCATAACACTTTGAAAATTAAACAGTATGAAAGTTAATAACAGAAAAAGGATGGCACAAGGTAGTCCATAATTAATTACCCGATGAGTAACCCATGACAAACCCTGATGAAGTCAAAGAAAAATTTTATGAAGACCTAGAGACCCTTACCATCTATGTGCCAAAAGAGGACAGGCTTGTAATTCTGGATGACTTTAATGCTAGAGTAGGCTCAGACTACCAGACTTGGCCGGGAGTCCCAGGGAGGAATGGAGTTGGAAACAGCAACAGCAATGGTCATTGTGCATCACATGACCTTATCATCACCAACACTGTTTTCCATTTACCTAAACGCAATAAAACTTCATGCATGCACCCTCACAGCAGATATTGGCATCTAATAGACTATGTGATTGTAAGAAGAAGAGACAGACAAGATGTGAGAGTGACAAAGGCAATGTGTGGTGCAGAGTGCTGGACTGATCATAGACTTATCTTTTCCAAGCTAAATATTTGCATTCATCAAAAGTACCACCCCTAAGGCAGAGGAATTAATGTCAACAAATTAGAGCTCTTCTCTGAGCATGAACAGTTTATTGCAAACTTGGAGGGAAAAGTTGAGCCAACACATAGTTGGCAACAGTGGAGCAGAAAAGGAGTGGGTAGCTTTCAGAGATTTGGTATACAACACTGCATTTGCTTATCTGGGTCAGAACACTCACAAACACTAAGACTGGTTTGATGCAAATGATGGGGAAATTCAGAAGCTGCTAAATGAAAAACGAGAACTCCACAGGATATACCAGCAGGACGGAGCCACATTGATTAATAATAAGGACGTGATCCACGAGAGGTGGACTGAACACTTCCATAATGTTCTTAACAGACCATCATCAGTCAATGCTGAGGCCACTGACCGTTTACCTCAGGTTGAAGTCAATCCCACCTTAGCTCAACTTCCAACTGAAGAAGAGGTTTTGAGGGCCATTAGGTTCCTTTTGTGTGGCAAAGCACCTGGTGCTAATTCTATTCCAGTTGAGATTCACAAGGTAGGGGGACTATTGCTCACACAAAAGCTAACTGAAATTTTCCAGGTTATATGGCAGGAGAAGGTTATTCCCCAGGAGTTCAAGGATGTCTCCATTGTCCATCTCTATGAAGGTAAAGGGAATAGATTGTCCTGCGACAATCACAGGGGGTCTCTTCCTTAGTCATTGATGGCAAAATTCTTGCTAGAGACCTCCTTAATAGGCTGATCCTTCACCTGGAAGAAGATTATATACCTGAGAGCCAGTGTGACTTCAGAAAGGGCCAAGGAATAGTCGATATGGTGTTTGCTGCCTGACAACTCCAAGAGAAATGCCAGGAGCAGAACAGAGGTCTGTACACAATATTTGTAGATCTGACCAAGGCCATTGATACTGTTAGTTGTGAGGGCTTATGGAAAATTATGTCACAACTTGGCTGCCCTAAGAAGTTCATCAATATTGTATGTCAATTTCATGATGGCATGTTTGCCAGGTTCTAGATAGTGGACAATGCTCTCGTTCCTTCCCAGTCACCAATGAATGAAATAGGGCTGTGTGCTTGCTCTCATGCTTTTTAGCGTGATGTTTTCAGCCATGTTGTCAAATGCTTTCAAGGAGGATGAACACAGTATCAGGGTCAATTACCGTACTGATAGTAAGTTCTTCAATTTGAAAAGGCTACAAGCCAAGACCAAAGTGGAGGGAGTGTTGATGCATGATTTTCTGTTTGCAGATGATTGTGCACTCAGTGCAGCCTCTGAAGCTGAGATGCAACAAAGTATGGATCAATTCTCTGCTTGCCTGTGCTAATTTTAACCTAATAATTAACACCAAGAAAACATAGGTGCTCCATCAGCCACCACCACACCATCCACATGTGGAACCATCGGTTACAACAAATGGAGAAGTTTTGAATGTTGTAATAAGTTCACTTACCTTGGTAGTGTACTTTCCAGAGATGTACGCATTGACAATGAGGTTGATGCATGCATTGCCAGAGCTAGCTCAGTGTTTGGGAGGCTCTGAAGGAAAGTTTGGCAGAGAAGAGATATTAAACTGAAGGTCTACAGAGCCATTGTGCCGACCTATTGGCATTCCAACATCCAAAAGGGTGCTGTGTTCTATGAGGAAAGCAGAATTGAAACAGCACAAAATAAACATAACGTGCAAATTTGGAGTATCTACCCCAAATATTCACATGAACTATCTGTATCCAACCTGTGGTAGAGCATTCTGAGCTTGTATTGGTGTGATCAGCCACAGTCAGACACACTGAAATTTCACCTTATCATGGTGATGTCATTTTGGTCCTCTTCAAGAACAAAGGACAACAACCAACCAACCAACCCACCCAATGAGTATTTTGCATTTAGAGAGGGAAGATTTCACTTTTAGGCTTCAATGACCTAGAAAAGTTTCATGGAACTGAAGAACTGAACCAGACATTGACAGACATATAAAAGATAACAAGAGGAGTGGTGTGAGCAAAAGCTTGGAAGAACTTTTAAAGCATGAAACATATGCAGAGGGCAATAAGTAATATGCTTTGACATGTTCAGTAGGAGACTAATGGATCAGATGAGGAAAGTTCTCAAATGACAGACTATTTGGATTTTATTCTGTAAACAAAGGGAAATCATTGAAAGTTTTTTGACAAAGGATGTGACATATTCAAATCTGTAGTTGTGTTTTTTCATAATGCTTTGGGTAAATACATCCTTGCCACACAATTAATCTGGCAACAACCTCAAAGAAATATGGCACCTGAGACAGTATTTTTCTGTTATTGTTTCCAAGATAATAAAGGAAATTCAGTAAAAGAAAAGCAAGGCCAGGCAAAAGGCTAGAAGACCATGGAACCTAAAAGAAGACTTTCCTGACAAAATCTTATGTCATTTCACTGAAGCAGAAAACCTGAGGAGTCTGGGAATGGCATCAGTGTAGTTAAATCAGACAATATCCCAAAGTAATGACTAGATTTGGAGTCTGGGAAAAGATAGAAAATGAATCAGTAAAGAAACATTTAATGCATATTTACTGTACATAGAACACATATGCTAAGTAATGAGGATAAAAACAGAAAAGCTAGACAATCCCTCTTCTCAAGTTGTTCACAGAAAACACAAATGTGTGATTTCATCTTCAAGTCAGATAGAATGGCCCCCTGGTTCCCAAGGTATATTCACAAAACAGATTTTTCAGGAATGAATCTTCATTAGTGTCATTTCCATTCATAAAACCCATCCCTATTTCTGATGTTGAACCATTTGAAAGGAATAAATAAGAACTTTTCTGTATCTTTAGTAGAGAAGACAAGAATAAAGAATTATAATCTAAAAATAGAAGATAATGAAATTAGATTACTCATGTATAGAACACCTAAGTCACTGTCTCTAGAAAGCCAGGTTTATCTAAGACATCTTAAATTTTGTTTGATTTGAAAATATGTTTTTTAATTCAAGAGTAAATCTCTGTCCTCATCCACAACAGGTGAAATACTTTGGACGTGATCCTGCTGATGGAAGAATGAGGCTTTCACGAAAAGTGCTTCAGGCTCCAGCTACAAATGTTATCAAAACTCTAAGTGACAGAAGCAGTATTGTAATGGGAGACTCTGTTCAACAATCATCCAGTTCTTCCTCCCAGTGATAATGTGAAAAAAAAATTGGAGATATTATTTATATACTGATCAAGATTTCAAAAATCCCAAAATGTCCTCTGTTGCTCAGATTTACATATAACATAAATATAATTCTAATAATTTGTATTAAAATTAGTTTGATTTTTCCAGTTAATATTTAATTTTAGCAGCAGCCCAAATCATTACCGTTTTTTGTTTACAGTTATCTTTGAAAATAGAAGAATGACATTTTTGTACTCAAAGATATACTTAAAAATACCATAGAGAGAAGCAGTATGGTATTAGTGAAAAAAATAGCCCTGGAGTCAAGAGGACCTTAGATCAAATCCTTCTTCTGATGCAACTCTCATGTAACATTGGGCTAGAGAGTTTACCGCCCTGGGCCTCAGTTTCCTCATCTCTAAAATGAAAGGGGCTGAACTAGATGACTTCTGAAGTCCTATCTAAAGATCTAGAACCTTTTAAACACTTTCACACAGAAGAGTAATAGTAAGAAATTATAGAAATAGAAATTTCCATTTATAGTTCTAATGGATCTCTTAAAACATTTTTTTACATAATCAGTATCCTTGTCCCTGCTTTTTATTTCTAAATTACCACATAGCCAAGTCAGTGTCTGCCTACCTAGACCAATAGCTGGTTCCAAACGAATCTGTAAAAACTGAAGCCAAATTTTATAAAGAGAATACTCAACCTTCCCTTTACTTCTGTTCAGTTGGTTTTTTAATCATATAGTTATCCCTTCCACATTGCAGGGGTTAGTAGTGGGTTCTGCTGTGATTTGGAAAGCCTGCATAAAATTGTTTGGCCCTCCCTTTGTACCAGGAAGAAGTCTGAATTACTATGGTATTAAAATATAAAATATGTTGATATTATACAATACAATACATATATTTTATGCATTTCTGAGTCTCTAAACTTTTCTGTGTTATCTGCTGACCTTCATGTGTCATTTGTAGCTGCCACAAAACTCACCTCAATATTCCCATTTAGTTGCTTATGGCTACTCATAATATTTGAAAACTGAAATGGGGAAAGTCCCAATGTGGAAGGGATAACTGTATTGAAGAGTAGCCGTGGCTCATTTATTGACATATTGGATACCTTAGAGCATGGCTTCTTAACCTGTTTTGTATCACAGACTCCTTTGCCATTGTGGTGTAGTATTGATTCCTTCTCAGAATAAGGTTTTCAAATGTATAGAATAAAATTTATAGGATTACAAAGGGAATCAATGACATTGAAATGTTATCAGTTTTTCTATTTTTTTTTTTTTTATAAACAGTTGACAGACTCCAGAACTCCTGTCCAAGAGCTCAGGTTTTAGAAATGAAATTGCTTTTTAAAAATGTAGTTTATAATTGTATACTGAAATAACTATTTTAGAATAGCACCTTAACAGACTATATTAATGCACAAAGTTTAAGAAATTTGTATCCAGAAAATAGTGGACCATTTTTTAATTCTATGTAATCTTCAGTGAAAAGAAAAGTGAATCAGAAGTGAAACAATATGAGTTTGGATCCCAGTTCTGTTACTTTATGTGTCACCCTGATAAGTCCCACAGCTTCTCTGAGTTTCATTTTCCTCACCTATAAAAAAAAAAGTATTGGACACTATGACTTCTGAGGTCCTTTCCAATGTCATCCTTATCATTCTACTTGTATTTTTGTATAGTGTCCTAGATATGATACAGAAAATACACTTTAAAGTAGTCTTCTAAGGCACCCAAAGATGATGTAATATTTTGAACAGAACATCATACATAATCTGACAAGCTTTTTTCTAGTTTATTTCGAGAAATATGCAAACAAATCATACATAAAATTGTCTACTTCAAAAAAACATCAAAATAAAAAATTTTTATATGTTTATTTTAAAATAGGGAATATAGATTGTATATAGGAATTAGAATTTAGGAAAAATAAAAGCTTTACAAAAGTTTAACCCACAGTTAAAAAAGCCAAGATCCTGTACTACCCAGTAGTTCATTGGACATCAAGGTTTTCCTAGCCAAACTAAGATTTTTTTTTTTTTTAATGTCTGTTTTGACTTCTAAAATTGCAGCAAGGGTAATGCTACAGTAGTAGTTTACCTCAACTTTAGCAAAATCTTTGTTGTATCTCATACTGTTCTTTTTGAAAAGATAGAGAGGTAGAGATTATATAATAATATAGTCAGGTGAATTTTTAACTCGATTTCCAAACTCAATGAGTAGTTTCTAAATGGTTCTGTGTCATTATAGCAGATCTGCAGTTGAGTACTCTAATAATGTTTGCTTGCCTCACTGCTCATTAACATTTTTACCAATGACTTAAAGACATAAATGACATGTTCATCAAATTTGCAGAAGTCACAAGACATGAAATTCAATGAGGATAAATGTAAAGTCTTGCACTTAACTACAGGTGTTAACTCAACAACTATAAGATGTGGGAAGCAGAGACAGACAGCAATTGTTCTGAAAAGGATCCAAGGATTTAGTATACTACCACCTCAATATGAGTCAGCAGTGTAATATAGCAGCCAAATCTTTTGGAGGGGTATACCCTCCAGGAATTAATCCCACTGTACTCTGCTTTTGTCAGACCTCAACTGCAGTATTAAGTTCAGTTCACAATTTAAGAAGGACATGGATAAGGCGGAGAGTGCCTCAAAGAGAACAATCAGGAAGGGCCTTTACAAAAGTTCTTGACAAACAAAAAAATCAGCTGAAGGAATTGGGCATGTTTAACTTGGGGGAAAAAATACAGACTCAAGAGGGATGTGATACTTCAAGTATCTGAAGGCTTGTCATGTGAGAACAAATTTGGGCTTGATGTCAGGAAAAACTTCCTAACAATTAGAGCTGTCCAAAAATGGAAAGGATTGCTTCCAGAGGTGGTGGGCAGAGGCTGGTTGACTGACCACTTGTCAGATATAATTATTCCTTTGGGTATCCAGTGAACTAGATGGTTCCTAAGGTTCCTTAAGACTCTTAAGTACTGTGATGTTTTATATTTTTCCTTGAAAGTACACAGGGTTTACTAAAAATGAAACTTTGATAGTCTATGGTAGAGTATTGTTTGTTATTTTACAAAAGCACATTCTCATCTTTCTTGACCTCTTTGATGCCTGTCTTACTCTAAGGATTCTTATATTTGCTCATTCTAAAACTGAAAATATTTTAGATAAATTTTCCATCTCTCTTTTTGTCACAGGGAACTACAATAGCTGAAATGAAAAACAAAGGCTGTGACTAGAGTAGCCAAAACATTCACTAGAAGTTGGCACTAGTAAGAAAGGGAAAATAATTCAGTATTCAACATAAATATACTGTTTCCTTTTTCTTTTAAACTCTTAAGAGAATGTACATTTCTTTCACAGGTTCATAGCTAGCATCAACATATGAAAATTTATGCCTTGTTCATATTTTTATTATTTTTCTTCTTAATTTTCTAAAAAGCCAGAAATTTTACCTCTTTGCCTGGCATAACTTGTTTGCTTGACAGAAACAACCCAAATTCACTGCCCAAATATGGTAGTCACCCCATGATAGGTGCCCGGCAACATCTATCACAATTAGGCAGCCTCTGCCCTGTTGCTATCCTTATTTTATAGTTAACTCTTTTGTATCATATCCAATCTTATCAATCTACTTTGTATCTTTTCAGAAGTAGGCATCCAAATAAAGGCAGTTTAGTTGGTAGCTGAGAGAAAGAAAGTGGTTAAATGTACTATATGCTTATTTTATTTAATATACAGCTTTTACTATATGCCATATAAATAAAGAATATTCTAAGAAGTTCACCATAAGAATGCTGTCCAGAGAGCACTCCTGAATTAGACAAACACCACCAGTACATACAATTGTGCTTCCTTTTCTTGCTTGTGTCTTGAATTTCTTTTGTGTAAAATACCTTTCTATGTTTCAGCATATTTATTATTATAATACAAAATACATATTTATTACTAATTATTATCTTTGTGACAGGAAACCAGACCAAGATCTATTACAAGCCAAACAGATTTGCTAACAAGCAGAGACATGGTCAGATTGCTCTGTTGTTCTAAATATGCAAAGCCTCCATACACTTATTGCTGCCTGTATGAATCACTCTACCAATAGGAGAAATATGTACAATAACTAAAACATTCTGTGGGGTTTGGTGGCGTATCAAGGAACAGAAAAGAAGGGTTCCCAGTATGTTTTGCTTCATAAACAATTTCTAGCTGAAACTGCTAATAAGGTCATTTTGCTAATTGCCCTCTTTGTTTAACATGGAGTTAAGTCTTCTCTTTTCTCACTTGCTTTCATTAAGCACTTTCTGGCTTTTAAGAATAATTAAAATAATCAAAACTAGGTTCTCAGTGACTGTGCCAGTAGTGTACAAACTAGAGCTGGTTTTAATAGATGGAAAGGTTTTTAAGTGTGGTACTGGAAGCAGGTAATAACTGCTTTCAGAGGACAATTCTAGCTAAGTACATTACCATCTGTGTAGACCCAAATAATAAATCCTGTGACTGGTAGTAAGTGGAAGAGAAAATATAAAATGATCCTCAGATCTGTGCAATTCCTACTACTTCAAGGGGAGAGAAGAAAATCTAGTTTTCAGATTATATATGATCATTAATTTAACTCGATATTCATGAGACTTTTGCCTAAATATCAATGGATTGACATACGCTAGAGAAAATGAACCGGGGGCGGAGCCAAGATGGCGGAATAGAAAGACGCAAATACACATAGCTCCGAACCCACAACCCATAGAACATTTGTATAAAGTAACTCACGGTGAATTCTGGAGCAGTGAGGCCACAGAACAGTGGAGCGAAGGAGATTTCTGTTCCAGAGGGACCTGCAAACCTCTCGCAAAAGGTCCATCGTGCTGCAGACGCGGAGCCCAGCCCAGACCTGCCGCGGCCATGGCCGCGGCACTGAGAGGAACAGATCCGAGCAGGCTTCAGGGACGGGATCTCCAGTGGCTGTGTGGGTCCCTCCACCCACAGGTGACGGGGGTCGGTGAGAGGGTCTCTTTGGCGGGTGGAGAGGGGAGTGGGGTGCCCCCATAACTCAGGCCCCCTCGGGAGGCAGAAGCTGAGAGGCAGCGGCAGACCAGGGCTCCCCAAGCAGGCAGGACCCTGGATCCATTGTTGAAGGTCTCTGCATAAACCCCCTGAGGGAACTGAGCCTGAGAGGCAGCCCTGCCCTGACCTCAGCACCTGAACTTCATCTCACACTGAATAGCAGCCCTGCCCCCACCAAAAGCCCTGAGGCTGGAAGCAGCATTTGAATCTCAGACCCCAAACGCTGGCTGGGAGGATCAGGAGGCAAGGTGGGTGTGAGGAGAATATTCAGAGGTCAAGTCACTGGCTGGGAAAATGCCCAGAAAAGGGAAAAGAAATAAGACTATAGAAGGTTACTTTCTTGGTGAACAGGCATTTCCTCCCTTCCTTTTTGATGAGGAAGAACAATGCTTACCATCAGGCAAAGACACGGAAATCAAGGCTTCTGTGTCCCAGCCCACCCAATGGGCTCAGGCCATGGAAGAGCTCAAAAAGAATTTTGAAAATCAAGTTAGAGAGGTGGAGAAAAAGCTGGGAAGAGAAATGAGAGACATGAAGTCAAAGCATGAACAGCAGGTCAGCACCCTGCTAAAGGAGACCCAAAAAAATGTTGAAGAAAATAACACCTTGAAAACTAGCCTAACTCAATTGGCAAAAGAGGTTCAAAAAGCCAATGAGGAGAAAAATGCTTTCAAAAGCAGAATTAGCCAAATGGAAAAGGAGATTCAAAAGCTCACTGAAGAAAATAGTTCTTTCAAAATTAGAATGGCACAGATGGAGGCTAATGACTTTATGAGAAAGCAAGAAATCACAAAACAAAACCAAAAGAATGGAAAAATGGAAGATAATGTGAAATATCTCATTGGAAAAACAACTGACCTGGAAAATAGATCCAGGAGAGACAATTTAAAAATTATGGGACTACCTGAAAGCCATGATCAAAAGAAGAGCCTAGACATCATCTTTCATGAAATTATCAAGGAAAACTGCCCTGAGATTCTAGAACCAGAGGGCAAAATAAATATTCAAGGAATCCACAGAACACTGCATGAAAGAGATCCAAAAAGAGAAACTCCTAGGAACATTGTGGCCAAATTCCAGAGTTCCCAGGTCAAGGAGAAAATATTGCAAGCAGCTAGAAAGAAACAATTCAAGTATCGTGGAAATACAATCAGGATAACACAAGATCTAGCAGCCTCTACCTTAAGGGATCAAAGGGCATGGAATAGGATATTCCAGAAGTCAAAGGAACTAGGACTAAAACCAAGAATCACCTACCCAGCAAAACTGAGTATAATACTTCAGGGGAAAAATTGATCTTTCAATGAAATAGAGGATTTTCAAGCACTCTTGATGAAAAGACCAGAGCTGAAAAGAAAATTTGACTTTCAAACACAAGAATGAAGAGAACCATGAAAAGGTGAACAGCAAAGAGAAGTCATAAGGGACTTACTAAAGTTGAACTGTTTACATTCCTACATGGAAAGACAATATTTGTAACTCTTGAAACATTTCAGTATCTGGGTACTGGGTGGGATTACACACACACACATGCACACACGCACACACACATAGAGACAGAGTGCACAGAGTGAATAGAAGAGGATGGGATCATATCTTTAAAAAAATGAAATCAAGCAGTGAGAGAGAAATATATTGGGAGGAGAAAGGGAGAAATTGAATGGGGCAATAGTGGAGGGATAAAGAGGGGAGGTGAGAGAAAAACATGAAGTCTACTCTCATCACATTCCACTAAAGGAAAGAATAAAATGCACACTCATTTTGGTATGAAAACCTATCTTACAATACAGGAAAGTGGGGGATAAGGGGATAAGCAGGGTGGGGGGGGGGGGATGATAGAAGGGAGGGCATGGGGAGGAGGGTGCAATTCGAGGTCGAGACTCATGGGGAGGGACAGGATCAAAAGAGAATAGAAGTAATGGGGGACAGGATAGGATGGAGGGAAATATAGTTAGTCTTATACAACACAACTATTATGGAAGTCATTTGCAAAACTACTCAGATTTGGCCTATATTGAATTGCTTGCCTTCCAAAGGGAAGGGGTGGGGAGGGAGGGAGGTAAAGAAGTTGGAACTCAAAGTGTTAGGATCAACTGTCGAGTAATGTTCTTGCCACTAGGAAACAAGAAATATAGGTAAAGGGGTATAGAAAGCTATCTGGCCCTACAGGACAAAAGAGAAGACGGAGACAAGGGCAGAGAGGGATGATAGAAGAGAGAGCAGATTGGTCATAGGGGCAATTAGAATGCTTGGTGTTTGGGGGGGGGAGGGGAAAAAAGGGGAGAAAATTTGTAACCCAAAATTTTGTGAAAATGAATGTTAAAAGTTAAATAAATAAATTTAATTAAAAAAAAAAAGAAAATGAACCACATTTTCTCCCTACAAATAGATAACAGGAGATTAACTAATGGCTTTAACTCATTGAACAACTTGAACTACAAAGTATCAATTGTAGGTTACCCAAAGGGAAAGCAGAAAAGCATTCTTGATCTAAGTAGGTCCAGCATATTACAAATAACTTTTGGGTAAGAAGTATAAAAATTCAAAAATATATGTATGATTGGAAAAGTAGGGCTGAAGGAGAAAAACAGTGTATATCAAAGAGTTATCAAATAAGTCTGAGAGCTTGCAAAGATGCTACTAAAATGAGAAGAGGAACAATTTCTGAGTTGACCACCAATTCAAAAAACACTTACGCTGGCCATATAGCAGTTCCCTAGAACAGTTAACTAAAAGGATTCTAGCAAGGATGATGGAAGGACTAAGGATTTTGCTTCTGAAAACATAGACTTCCTAAAGGCAGAGACTTTAGTTTTTGTCTTTATATCTTTAACACAGTATCTGACATATAACAGGCTCTTAAATCAAGCATTTCCTCATCACCTGTGCGTCAGACACTATACTAAATGGTGAGTATACCATCACAAAATTTCACAGTCACTGCCTTTTAAAGGAATTAATATTCTAATTGAGAAAATAACATAGGGACAGAAGTACATAAAAAATACAAGCCTTTTTTGGAGCAGGTGAGACACTAGCACTTGGGAAGCAGAGGGTGGTGCAGTAAAACCAGGGCCTAATTTTGAGTACTGTGCTTAAGTACAGTCAAGTAGAATTAGTGAAATCAATCTAAAAACATAGGCAAGAGTCAGTCTGTGAAGGTCTTTAAATAGACCTCCAAAAAAAGGAGTTTGTATTTCATCCTGGAGGCCAACAGGGAGCCATAGAAGTTTCTTGAGAAGTTCAATAGCATGGCACTTAATAAATAAGTAGGTACTAGAAGTAGGAAACTGGAAGAATTTTGCAGTGGTTTGTATAAAATCATGTTTGTCTGCCACAGCCAAGTAGTTCTCATTGATGAAAATGCCTTTTGGAGTCTCTCTCTACCCTCCCTTTCTCCCTCTCTCCTTTGCCTCTCACCCTGTCCCTTTCCTCTTCTCATCTCTCTCCACTCTCCTTTTCCCTTCCCTCTCCTCTTCCTTCTTCCCTCTTTTTCCTCCCTTTCCCTCTTTCCTCCTTTCCACTGTCATTTTATTGTACCCCTCATGCATGCTATTTTGGCAAAAGTAAACAGCCTGTGCATCCCACCACTTCTGCTGTAGTGGATGCTCCTACTTCCTTCTTTGACAAAATGAAACTGAATCTCACACCTAGTTCTTCATCTTCTTCTCCCCCCATTCATAGCACTCTTATCTCATGATCACAATCCCAGAGTTTCTGTTCTAACCCTGGGAAATTCAACTTCTGTCATACATTTCTCCACGTCCCTGAGGCTTTAAGTTACATCAGGAAGCATGAGACAATGGAGAAAAGACAAAGCAGTTCAACCCCTTTGTCACTTTTGTTTCCTCTGCCAAGAGAGTGAATGTACTTTGCATCTGAAAAGACAAAGCAAAAATGGCTAGTGGATAGCTCAAACCAAAAGTGAGTATGAAGACAGTAAATAAGTATTCTCTGGATGAATTCAAGGCACTAGGCCCAGACAAACTACATCTAGGTTAACTATCAGATGTGATTGCTGAGTCACTCACAAAGATTTGTGAATGAAGAACAGGAAAGGTGTCACAGGACAAAAGCGCAAAAAAATCCTTTGTCTAAAAAAAAAAAATGGAAGTGTTCAATCTATGGGCCAGTGAGCTTGGCTGATTCCTGCAAAATTCTAAAACTCATTATTACTAAATAAAAAAGTGATCACAAAAGCCAGCACAGCTTCATCAAGAGCAGTTCAGGCCATATTAATTTCATTTTCTTTTTTTGGAGGGACACTAAAATGTAGAATTGGTGAATGCTGTTGATATGTTTACTTAGATTTTAGAAAAGCATTTGATGAATTCTCTCATGTTATGATTATAAGAAAAAATGGAAAAGTAGAAATTAGATGATGACTCAACAGTAGTCATTAATGGTTTAATGTGGAAAGGAAATCTATGGTGTGCCCTAGGAATCTATCTGCATGTGGATATTTAACATTTAATGAACCACATTTAACATTTTTCTCAATGAGTTGGACTTAATTTTTCCCAAAAGTTTATGTGTATCTAGTTTGTAGATAAAATAAAGCTGGTAGGGATCGTTAACACACTGAATGACAGTCAAGTTTTTTTTTTTTTAATTATTAATAATTAATTTTGTTTTCAACATTTATTTCCACAAGATTTTGAGTTCCAAATTTTCTTCCCATCTGTTGGGGTTCCCTAGACCATTACGGGGATCCCTAAACCCCAACCCAAGGCTCTTGTCCAGCAAGAGGCCTTGATCTAGTGAGTAATGAAATGAGGCGGGAGACAAGGTGGTGAGAGCTCCGTTTATTCCAGCTAGCTCACATGCATATATAGCCTTAATTACGTGAACATTCCTAAGCCTATACATTGAACCTATCACCTAACACTATTCCTTATATGGGTGTCTTCTCCACTGGACATCTGAAACTGGACAAAGAACTGCCACATTGCCAACAAAGACGAGACCCTTCCTCCTGAAATCCATCTAGTTCCACCCCTACTGACAAGCCCCCAGGTTATCTAGGCAGGCTCTCAGTGTGCTGTCCTTCGATGGACAGGGGTCGGCTCTAATTCGTCCCGTTACACCCATCTCTCCCCTCCACCCACCCCAAGACATCATGCTTTCCAATTGTCCCTTCTCCCAATATGCCCTCCCTTCTATCACACCCCTTCTTTCTCTCACCCCCTTCCCCTCTATTTTCTTGTAGGGTAAGATAGATTTCTATACCCTATTGCCTGTATATCTTATTTCCCAGTTGCATATAAAAACAATTTTTAACATTCATTTTTAAAACTTTTTGAGTTCCAACTTCTCTCCCTCCCTCCCTCCCCACCCATTCCCACTAAGAAGGCAAGCAATTCAATATAGGTTATACATGTATAGTCATGCAAAATACTTCCATAAGTCATGTTGTGAAAGACTAACTATATTCCCTCCATCCTATTCTGCCCATTTATTCTATTCTCTTTTGATCCTGTCTCTCCTCCAAAGTGTTTACTTCTAATTACCCCCCTCCCATTTGTCTTCCTTTCTCCCACTTCCTCACCCCCCCTCTTATCCCCTTCTCCCCTGTTTTCCTGTAGTGTAAGACAGATTTTCATACCAAATTGAGTGTGCATGTTATTCCCTCTTTAACCCAAATCTGATGAGAGTAAGGTTCACTCTTTCCCTTTCACTTTCTCCCTCTTCCCCTCCATTGAAAAAGCTTTTTCTTACTTCTTTTATATGAGAGATAATTTACCCCTATTCTATTTCTCCCTTTCTCCTCCCAATATATTCCTCTCACCCCTTAATTTTATTATTTCATATGTCATTCCTTCACATTCAATTCACCTTATACCTTCTGTCTATATGTATATAATCCCTCCAACTACCCTAATACTGAGAAAAGTCTCAAGAGTTACAAATAGTATCTTTCCATGTAGGAATGTAAATAGTTCAACTTTAGTAAGTCCCTTACAATTTCTCTTTCCTGTTTACCTGTTCATGCTTCTCTTGATTCCTGCAAGTTGGTACCTTTGAAACTTTTAATCTTAGAGAGTTCGACAGTGGTATCAAACTTACATAGAAACAATCCCTGTTAGCTGAATATTGACTTAGTAAAACATAAGTTAACATTATTTATGCCATTATATTCTTATTTATTTTGTTAAACTTTTCCCAATTACATTTTAATCTGGTTTGGGTGACACCTCTGAGAAGACTTGCACAGGGTCATATAACCTGAAAGAGTCAGAGGAGTGCCTTGATACCCAGCTATGTACTATGCCATGCTGCCTAATGATGATGATGATGATGGCAATAGATTTGCAGTTTCATGGGCAATCAGTTTTTTTTAAATTACACTGTTATGGAAATGCTTGTTTTCCATAAACAAAATAAAAATAAATTTTAAAAAAGAACACTGAGCTAAGTTAACTAAGGATAGATTCTAGAACCTGATGAGTCTATTAATTTCCTTTGACCAAATATTTTCAGTTAAAATGCTATAACCATTTAGTGGCCTTAGGAAGAAGTCTGTTAATTTCACATTTAGTCAGGTTACATTGCTTTAAAAAAGGCATATTTTTATAGGATTTTGAACAATTTTTTCTATTACATATTCATTTTGCTTTCTTTTGATTCCTACCCTTACTACCTGTGTGACTTTTGTAAGTCAGTTACCCCGTACAGCCCTTAGTTACTCAAATGTAAACTCAAATGTAAAGGGGCTGGACTAGATGATAATGATAATAATCGCTAACATTTATTTAGTACTTAACTGTGTGCCAGGCACTGTACTGCCTTACAATTGTCATCTCTTTTATCCTCGCAACAACCCTGGGAGGTAGGTGCTGTCATTATCCACATTTTGCCGATGAGGAAACTGAGGCAGACAGATGCTACATGCTTTGTCCAGGGTCACACAGCTAGTAAGTGCCAAGCTGGATCTGAATTCCTTTTCCTGACTCTAGGCACATGCTGTATTTTCCTGAGCCTCTCTGAATACCCCTACACATAGACAGCACTTACCTCTGATAGTTATTATTATTCTTGTTTTATGGATGAGAAAACCGAGGCTGGGAAGTTAAGTGACTTGCCCTTGGCAACAAAGTTAATGGATCAGAGGCAATATCTGAAGCCAGATCTACTGGATTTCATATCTAGCGCTATATCTGCCATGCCATACTCAATACCATGTATATGTACATACATATATTTATTTAAAATGAATCCTCTAGACATTTTAAAAATTGAAGTCATATTTGTAAGTATGTTATGTTGTGTTATATAAAAGTATGTTCTGGTTATATGTTTATGGGAAAATAAATTAGTTCTGCAATAAACTGGGGCTGCTAGGAGGCATAATGGATAGAGCACTGGGCCTAGAGCAAGAAGGTCTTGAGTTTGAATCTTGCCTAAGACACTTGCTAATTTACCTGTGTGACCCTGGACAAGTCACTTAACTTCAGTTTGCCACAGTTTCTTCACTGACAAAACAGAAATAATGAAAGTCCCTCCCTCCCAGGGTTGTCATCAGGATCAAATAACTGTAAAGTGATTAGCACGGTGTCTGGCACATACTAAACACCATATAAATATTATTATTATTTTGTTTTTGTTGTTTTATTTATGGGTTATACAATAATACATTTAATACAATAATAGATTTAAAGCTGGAAAGTGTCTTAATGTAGTTCTGAGTGAGATTCAGGATTCCAGCATGGAATACAAAGGGAGGGAGCACTGTAAGGCAGTATGAGTGGGGAGTGAGTAGAGAGAAAGTAAGGAAGCTTCATTGAGAGAAAATACACGTAATTCAAAGGGATAAGGATAGAAAGACGTCAAGTTTCCTGGGGTCTCCAGTGAAAAGACCACCCAAACTGGTAAATCCCAGTGGATTCTTAGTGGATATTTACCAAGGTCAAGCAGAACTTGACATTGTGGGGTGGAAGCATGGTCCTCGTAGGGAGGTCAAGGTTTGGTCTGGTACTAATTCATGTTGAGGGGGACATCTGGGGAATTGGTGGGCTAGTTAATATTCAAACTCCCTGCCAATGGCTTTTGGCAATTCCCCTCAACCTGACTGACAAGGTGACTCATGGGATTTAGGCTTCTCAGTTTCTCAATTTAGGTGGGAAGCTACTGAGGTCTAGCTATAAATGCCTTTAAGGTCATCTAATCTAACCCCCTCATTTTTTCTGATGAAGAAACTGACAAAGAAGTTAAATGACTTAGTAGTGTTTCAGTGTTCCACAGTCACTACCATACAAGCTAGATTTTTTCTCCCCCCCCCCCAGATGGCTAGTAGTGACAGGCTTAAATTTGAACCCAGATCCTTACTACGAATCTATTATGCTTTCCAATACATCTAGTTTAATCATAGAATATCTACTAACACTCACTTAATTTTATTGTAATAATATCCAATGTCAAAAAAGAAGGCCAAGTGATTATGTAAGATCTAAGTATCTTCACTGGACTGCAAAACATCCCCCCAAAAATATTTATTGAGAATTGTCTTATTTAAGTTTGGCCTGGCAGTCTTGCCCCCATTGAGAGAATGATAAACTGATAAATATACAGGGAAATGCTGAGAAAGATAATTTTTCTGAAATTATATAAGCTCCCAAATAGAGATGGGATTCTGCACCACCACCATGCCACATCAGTAAAGGTTAAGAAACTTATTCAAGAGACAGAGGTAAACATATTTCAATGGCCTAGGAACTTACCTGCTTTAAATCTCAATGAAAATAAATCATCATCATGGCTAGGCTTAGAAAAATAAATCCTAAATGACCAATGTGATAAGTATGACTTCAGATGCCAAATGGATAATTTTGATTATATTAAATTGAAAAGGTTTTGCACAAACAAAACCAATGCAACCAAGATCAGAAAGGAAGCAAAAAGCTAGGAAAAAATTTTTACAACCAGTGGCTGATAAAAGCCTCATTTCTTTGTAGTGGCCAAAAACTGGAAATCAAGGGGATGCCCATCAATTGGGGAATGGCTGAATAAATTATGGTATATGAATGTAATGGAATACTATTGTGCTATAAGAAATGATGAACAGGAAAACTTCAGAGAGGCCTGGAAAGACTTACATGATCTGATGCTGAGCAAAAGAAGCGAACTAGAACTTTGTACACAGCAATAACCACGGTGTGCGAGGATTTTATCTGGTAGACTTAGATCTTCATTGTAATGCAAGGACTTAAAAAATTCCCAATGGTCTTTTAAGGCAAAATACCTTTCACAATCCAGAGAAAGAACTATGGAATTCAATTGCAGAATGTAGCAGATCATTTTCTTTTGTATTACATATTGGTTTGTTATATGGTTTTTCCCATTCATTTTAATTCTTCTATACAACATGACTATAGTGAAAATGTATTTAATAAGAATATATATATATATATATAAGCTATATAAAATTGTATGCCATCTGGCGGGGGAAGAGGGGAGAAGGGAGAGAAAGAAAAAATCTAGCTTGTATGGTAGTGACTGTGGAACACTGAAAATAAATAAAAATTTTAAAAGCCTCATTTCTAAAATATATAAAGAACTGAGTCAAATATATAAGAATACAAGTCATTCCCCAATTGACAAATTGTCAAAGGATATGAAGAGGCAGTTTTCAGATGGAAAAATTAAAGCTATCTATACTCATATGAAAAAATGCTCTAAATCACTATTGATTACAGAAATACAAATCAAAGCAACTCTGAGGTACCACACCAATCAGACTGGCTAACATGACAAAACAGGAAAATGATAGATATTGGAGATGATGTGAGGAAAAATGGAACACATATATTGTTGGTGGAGTTTTGAACTTTTCCAACCATTCTAGAGAGCCATTTGGAACTGTGCCCAAAGGGCAACCAAACTGTGCATACCCTTTGACCCAGAAATACCACTTCTATGTCTGTATCCCAAACAGATCATAAAAATGGAAAAAGGACCCACATGTACAAAAATATTTATAGCAGCTATTTTTGTGGTGGCAAAGATTTGGAAATTGAGGGAATGCCCATCAACTGAGAAATGGCTGAACAAGTTGTGGTATATGAATTGTAATGGAATACTATATTGTGCTATAAGAAATGATGAGCAAGCAGACTTCAGAAAAACCCTGGAAAGACTTATATGGACTGATGCTGAGTAAAGTGAGCAGAAATAGGAGAACATTGTACACTATAATAGCAACATTGTGCAATGACTAACTTTGATAGACTTAACTCTTCTCAGCAATGCAAGGATCTAAGACAACTCCAAAAGACTCATGATGGAAAATGCCATCCACATCCAGAGAAAGAAGTATGGAGTTTGAATGCAGATCAAAGCATGCTGTTTGCTTTTTTGTTGTTTCTTCTTTCTTGTGGTTCCTCCTATTGGTTCTAATTCTTCTTTACAACATGACTAATGTGAAAATACATTTAATACCTATATCAGATTGCATATTATTTTGTGGAAGGAGGAGGGAGGGAGAAAATTTAGAACTCAAAATCTTATGGAAATGACTGTTAAAAACTAAAAATAAATTAATTTTAAAAAGTGTGATTTCAGGATGAAGAATTAAAGAATTGTGAAGTCAATGCCAAATCATGTAAAATAAGTAACTAAAGCAAAAATACATTGCAGTTGCAAAGTTTATTGTATAAGTCAACAAAATTTAACTATTTTACTTTGTCCAACTTAATTCACACACCACTGTAGTACCCAGATTCGGGTTTAAACTGAATATTCAAGCAAATTATACATTGATCTAAATTGGCATACTCATTGTTATTCCGAGGTGCTTTTTTCTAGCTGATAATACAGAACAAAAAATGTCTAATAATGTTCTTGTACTTAATAAAATATTTTCATGTCAATATTGATAATAAAAATGCTCTTCAATGCATATTAAGACATTAAGGGTGTTCTGTGTTAAACAAGATAAAATTAAATCTCCTAAAACTGGGGTAGGCAAATTAAAATTTCACTCCCTGACCCTCGGCCTTTTTTTGTGTTTTACACAAAAATTGTAACACGTTGTAACACATAGAATGTGTTTTACAATTTTAAATAAAGTTTTATTGTATTTAAAGATGTAAAAAGCACTCTGAGCTCATGGGCAATACAAAAATAAGCAGAGGGACAAGAAGTAGCTCTTTGGCCATAGTCTGCTGATAGCTTACCATTTGTCAACCCCTGTCCTCAAATATACTTTACCCAAATCAGAGACTTATAGAATGCTAAAATAACAAGGGACTTTAGAGATCAACTAGTCACCCTAATTTTACAAGGAAGAAAACTGATACTCAAAGAGGTGAAGTAGTTGTCACAAATAAGACATCAAATCATCTGCAGAGCTGGGATTAGAACTTTCCTAACTCTAAAGGCAGGCCTTTTCCCATTATAACTTATCTTTGCTTTTATCAGGCTGTGTTTACTGAAACAAAGGTTACAAAAAGCTATGCTAATTTTAATGTTGCAGTATGGTATAGTAAATAAAATGCTAGCCTTGCTACCTCTTGTGTGACTATGGGCAACTCAACCTCTCTAATCTTCAGTTTCTACATCTAAAAATGGAGATCACACCTTACAAGGAAAGTCTGGGGACCTTTCTCTAGATCTTTTGACATCTTGTTTATACTCTTGAAGTCCACATGCTACTTATCATTTATCCCTTGTTCTTGCTACAAAACCAACCCATCCTTTTTTTCTAGTCACATTTTTAATATCTGTTAGCCACTTCTGTGTGATTTTTTTGGTGGCAATGGGCTATGGCCTATCTACTCCCACCATGCATTTCTCCATTGCCTTTGAATGACCTACAATTTTAATTTCTCAGAGATTTTGGTGTTTGATGCTCCACTATCAAACATCCCGAAAAAGTAGTTCACACTTGCTACTTTCCTTATCACCTATTCATTTTTCATCCCCAACACTTCAGTTGGTTGTTGTCCTTCATTCTTGAAGAGGACCTTGAAGAGAACCAAAACGACATCATGATGATAAAGTGAAGTTTCAATGTGTACGACTGTGACTGATCAGACCAATATGAGCTCAGAATGCTTTATCACAGACTGGGCAGTGATAGTCCTTGTGAACATTTAGGGTGGTCACTCCAAATTTGCACATCCTATGTTTCCTTTGTATTGTTTCTACTCTGTTTTGCTCATAGAGCACAGCACCTTTTCTGACGTGGGCATGCCATGCTGAGTGGTCCTGTACCAGTATCTCCATGTTACACAGTCAAATCCAAAGTTCTTTAGAGAGACCTTGAGAGTGTCCTTGTACTGCTTCTTCTGACCACCATGTAATCACCTGCCCCATATGAATTCTCCATAAATTAGTCTTTTTTTTGGCAAGCATACATTTTGCATTTGAACAACAGGCCAGCCCATCAGTTTTGTGACAGGCACAGAGCCAAGTGCTGAGGTTACAAAAAGAAGCAAAAGACAGCCCCTGCCCTCAAGGAGTTTACAATCTAATAGAGAAAAAAGGCAACAAATATATAAAAAGTAAGCTATTTACAGGTAAAAACAAAAAGGTAAATAATTAACAGATGAAACGCACTGGAATCCAGAGGGGTCAAGGAAGGCTTCCTATTGAAGGTGGGATTTTAGTTGGGGCTTAATTATTCCCTATCACTTGAAGTATACACCACTGTAGCCACAACTTAGAAACTGTCATTGCCTGGATTTGAATTGCAAGATCTCACTATGAAATCTCTCTCTCACCAATCACAATCATTCATTCCCATTGAGCTTCTTCATCCTTCTCCAGACTCTAGTTCTTTAATCCCTTCCTATTCTTCAGTTCATCAGTTCAGGCATTATTTACGCTTTTTCAGCAGCCTTCAAACCACAGTCTGTTATTTCAAGGGTCTAATACACTAGTGTGCCTTCACTTCCCTGACTTTCCTAACCCCAAATCACAGGATTATAGAATTTAGATTTGAAAGGCTCCAAATTGGTCACATACTTCAAATCATACTTAAAAGAATCCCTACTAAAACATAACTGAAAGTTGGTCAACTAGCTTCTACTTGAAGATGTATCTAGTTTTCTTTGCTTCATTAAAGGGACCATCCCCTGACTACTTCTTAAACAGTCCTATTCATTGAAAGGGCATTACCTTCACCCTTAGTGAGTACCTGAAAAGACCGTGGCCTAAAGGGGCATCCTGGGTCATCTCCAGTCATTCTGATGAATATCTGGTCACTGGATTCAGATGGCTCCTGAGGAGAAGTGAGGCTGATGACCTTGCATAGCCTCCCTCACTAAAAACAAAGTCAAATGCAAGTCATGGCATCATTTCTCTGACGGCATGGTCTTCTTTGGCAACAAAGGATGAACACAACAACTTGAAGATGTACAATGAGGGAGAACCCATCATTTCCCAACAGAGTCCATTTCATTTGGACAGTTATAGTTAGAAAATTTTTTCTGACAATTTTCCTGACATTTTTGTCTAAATTTGCCTCTTTGAAACTTCCTGTCTCTGCTCCTGGTTTTCTACTTCCTGTTCTAACTTTCTTCTTAATCTGCAATCTGGTTTCAACTGAAACTGTCCTCTCCAGATTTACCAATCATCTCTTAAATGCCAAATCTAATGACTTTTCTCAGCCTACTCAGTATTTGACACTGTTTATTACCTTCTCCTGAATACTCTCTCCTCTCCAGGTTTCATGATACTTGCACTTTAATGGTTTTCTTTCACCTGATTGCTTCTTCTTGATATCATTTGCTGGATCTTTATCCATTTCTTTGCACTATGGCTATACCCCAAGGCTCTGTCCTTCTCCTTCTATACCAAGAGTTCTTAATCTAGGGTTTGTGAAATTTTTTTAATTTAATTAGTTTTCACTTTTTAACAATCAATTCCACGAGTTTTAAATTTTCTTCCCCCTCTCTCTTGCCTCCTTCCCTGCAACAGCATGCAGTGTTATATGGGTTCTACACATATGTTCTTATTGAACACATTTTCACATTAGTCATGTTGCATAGAAGAATTAAAACCAATGGGAGAAACCATGAGAAAAAAACAAAAAAACACTAACACAAGAGAAAATAGTCTGCTTCATTCTGTATTCTGATTCCATAGTTCTTTCTCTGGATGTGGGAGGTATTTTGCCTTAAGAATCCTTTGGGAATGTTTTAGGTCCTTGCATTGCTAAGAAGGGCTAAGTCTATCAGAAACAGTTCTCACACACTATGGCTCTTACTGTGTATAATGTTCTCCTGGTTCTGCTCATTTCACTCAGTGTCAGTTCATATAAGTCTCTCCAGGTTTTTCTGAAGTCTGCCTGTTCATCATTTCTTATAGCACAATAGTATTCCATTACATTCATATACCACAACTGTTCAGCCATTCCCCAACTGATGGGCATTCCCTTGATTTCCAGTTCTTGGCTACCACAAAAAGAGCTGCTATAAATATTTTTGTACATGTGGGACCTTTTCCCATTTTTATGATCTCTTTGGCATACAGATCCCAAGTGATATTGCTGGGTCAAAGGGTATGTATATTTTTGTAACCCTTTGGGCATATTTCTAAATTGCTCTCCAAAATGGTTGGATCAGCTCACAGCTCCAACCAAAATGAATTAGTGTTCCAACTCTCCCACATCTCCAACATGTGTCATTTTCCTGTTTTGCCATGTTAGCCAATCTGATAAGTGTGATGTGGTATCTCAGAGTTGTTTTGATTTGCATCTCTCTAATCAATAGTGATTTAGGGGGGCAGAGCCAAGATGATACAGTAGGAGGATGGACCTGTAAAAGCTCTCCCCCATAGCCCAGAAAATACCTGTAAAAAGTGACTCTAAACAAATTCGAGAGCAGCAGAAGCCACAAAATGACAAAGTGAAAGGGATTTCCAGCCCAAGGCAGCCTGGAAGGCTGACAGGAAAGGTCTATTGCACCGGGCACGGAGCAGAGCACAGCCCAGTCTTGGCTGCACCATGGCAGGGATAGGACCAGAGCAGGCCTCAGGACATGGAATCCCCAGCAGTATCTGCGGTTCCCAGATTGCTCAACCCACAAACGCCAAAGACAGCTTCAAAGGTCAGTGAGAAAGCTCTTTCACCTGGGTGAGAAGGGAACATGGCCTGACCCTGCTGGCAGCAGCCACTGCAGTGGCAGCATCCAGTTTTGGAGCCCTCTCCCTAAAGAACCTGGGGGAATTGAGTGGCTGATCTGGGTCTCAGTCCTGAGTGGCAGCCCTGGGGTGAGGAGGAGTGCTGGCTGGCATGGTAAAGTTGGAGGTGGTTGTGGAGAGGGAACCCTACTCACAGATCCTGGGCAGAAAAGTTTTTGGTTGCTCCCAGGCCAGTCTGCAGGCCAGGAGAGGCATAAACTCCTCTCCCTTGATTGTGCCACCTTGGAGGAACTGAGAACTTACAGGTCCCTGGAGTATACCCTCCTCTTGGCAAAGGACTCAAAAGTCAAGTAACTGGCTGGGAAAATGCCCCAAAAGGGGGAAAAAATAGGACTATAGAACATTACTTTCTTAGTGAACAGAATTTTCTTTCATCCTTTCAGATGAAGAAGAACAATGCATACCATTAAAGGAAGGCATAAAAGTCAAGGCTTCTGTATCCAAAACCTCCAAAATAAATATGCATGGAAGAGCTCAAAAAGGATTTTGAATCAAATAAGAGAGGCGGAAGAAAATTAGGAAGAGAAATGACAGTGATGCAAGAAAATCATGAAAAGCAAGTCAACAGCTTGCTAAAGGAGACCCAAAAAAACTGCTGAAAAATATAACACCCTTAATGATAGACTAACTCAAATGGCAAAAGAGGTTCAAAAAGCCAATGAGGAGAAGAATGCTTTAAAAAGCAGAGTTAGCCAAATGGAAAAGGAGGCTCAAGAGCTCATTGAAGAAAATAGTTCTTTAAAAATTAGAATGAAACAGATGGAAGCTAACGACTTTACGAGAAACCATGAAATTACAAAACAAAACCAAAAGAATGAAAAAATAGAAGACAATGTGAAACATCTCATTGGAAAAACAATTGATCTGGAAAATAGATCCAGGACAGACAATTTAAAAATTATGGGACTACCTGAATCAAAACTACCTGATCAAAAAAAGAGCCTAGACATCATTTTTCATGAAATTATCAAGGAAAATTGCCCTGATATTCTAGAACCAGAGGGTAAAATAAGTATTGAAAGAATCCACTGATCACCTCCTGAAAAAGATCCAAAAAGAAAAACTTCTAGGAATATTGTAGCCACATTCCAGAGTTCCCAGGTCAAGGAGAAAATATTGCAAGCAGCTAGAAAGAAACAATTCGAGCATTGTGGAAATATAATCAGGATAACACAAGATCTAGCAGCTTCTACATTAAGGGATTGAAGGGCTTGGAATATGATATTCCAGAAGTCAAAGGAATTAGGATTAAAATCAAGAATCACCTACCCAGAAAAACTGAGTATAATACTTCAGGGGAAAAAATGGTCATTCAATGAAATAGAGGACTTTCAAGAATTCTTGATGAAAAGACCAGAGCTGAATAAAAAATTTAACTTTCAAACACAAGAGTAAAGAGAAGCATGAAAAAGTGCAAATCCATAACAACATGTGTAACTACTTGGTGAATGTATTTTTGTATTTTGCAACAGAAATTTTCAAAAGGAAGTTTTGGTGATACCACATATACAGTATCTATGTTACATATGTTAATGTTTATAGATTTTTCTTCTTGATTTGGAATTCTAAGGGCAAAAGAGTAGCTTTGCAAATGAGTCAGCTCATTAAGGCCTACTTTTGGAGATTAACATGTAGTCAAAAGACAGAACAAACTGAACCTTTTAAATATTACTTTAAAACAGTCATCCAAGTCAGGGAAAACAACTTAGCTGGGGGGTACAAAAAGGACATTCTAACTCCCCAGGCACCAGTCTTCATGTGGAATGAAGAATGTATAGACCAAATCTTTTCTCAAATTAGAGGCCACACAGCTGTAGATCAGTCACTCAGAATTTAAGCTTCCTCAGGGAATACAAGATTTCTAGTAGAGAATCTTTTCTAAGGAGCTAGAAGAAATGTCAACATCATAAAGACTGGAAAGACATGCCTCTATTTAGCACCCAAGAAAAGACCCAGTATTCCATTAGATTCAAGAGAAATTGTAGAGAGAAACTATTGTGAGGGCTTATAAAAATACACTGACATATAAATTGGGGCAAAAATTCCTACCATTACAGGAGGTAGTGTGCGCATTTTAAAAGCCTGGACATTATCCTTCCCTAAAGGACTGGTTCTTCCAAATAGAGCAATTAACTCACTTGCCCCCATCCCCTAGAAGTGGTACAAATTTTCTGTCTTGTCTCTTGAGTTAGAGCTTGCCAGGCCTAGAGGCCTGAGGGCTACCCGAGTCTTACCTTACCTGTCCCAGGTCTTCGGTTGGCCAAACTGGATAAACGTATGAGAGAAGAGACTTTCCGGAGTCGAACAAGGGTTAGGCTTTATTCAGGGTCCTGGTTACATGTGCAGGGGGAGCTCTTCCTTAGGAGGGAGAGAGAAATCTCCCAAAGGCAAGATCTTACGGTAAGAGATTGGAAGTAGAAGTGTAAATGGGGAGAGAGGGGGAGGGGAGAGCGAAGAGAGGAAAAACGGAGCCTTCTGTCCTGTCAGGGCCCCTCCCGAGCTAAGAGCGCCTTCAGGCTTTCCTGACCCTAATTAAGCTCTCCGGCCGTGTAGTTTGCACCTGAATACCGTGCCTGTTAGATAACAATAGGTGTGCCCAGATCCGGGACAGTTTCGAGGGCGGGGATGCTCCTCCCATCACGTTTCTCACGGGAAGAGGCGGAAATACACGAGGATAGCTCGGTCTCACTCCTCGATTCCCTGGTGTTTCATGGGGGGCCTCATGAGAACTCTAAGATTTAGAAGTTCCCACCTTTACCCGCCCGAGACTGTCCACATGGAATTGAGCTTCCACCCCCAACATCTCCCCTTTTTTGTTTTGCGCAGAGCACACATGGCTCTAGAGCAAATAGCGGCTGGAGGCTGAGTGGGTTAGGAAGGCCTTTAGCATATGAGTACCCCACAACAAGAACTTCATTTACACAGAAATCTGCAGCTAGCACAACTGACAAAGAGAGGCATCCAACAAAACAAAGATGAAACTAAATGGCTGAATTACAACAAGGGGAAGGGCAATCACTAATTCCAAAGCATATTCTAAGAGAAGTAGCTCAGTGCTGGCGCCTTACACATCACCACCCCCTCAGTCATGCAAATGGATCTCAACGGCCAAGCCTGTGGTATTCAGGCCAAGCCTGTGGTATTCAGGCGAAAAGTTGGTCACCTCCCCCCATGTGTCCTGGGTTTGTGATGCCAAAGTCCTCCTTCAGCCGCTGAAAGGAGATGCCTAGATGGAGTGGGCAGCAATGTCAGTGGTTGGGATGAGTGCTGCTTCCTCTCTGGGCAGCAAGGTTAAAGCTGTCAGCAGCAGACTCAGGTGGTGCATGATCCTTCTCCGGGGTCTCCGGGCTCGTCGCTTCCTGCGTCTCCGTCGTTTCCGACACCGGTTTCCACCTACGGATCCTTCTAATGGGAATCCACGCATCACCTTTTCCTGTGGAGACACAAACATACCCTGGACCCCATATTAGTATCTTATACGGACCTTGCCATTTCCCTGAGGCCATATCCTTTACCATGGCCCATGTGTCCTTATTTCCAGCCTGGGCATTACTTTCCTTGCGGGGTTGTCGTGGAATAGTCACAAAATGTCTCATAGCTGGAGTAGTATGTGAGTTTTTTGAGACATGCAAAAAATTGTGTGTATACACAGCTGTATCAAGCTCTGATTGTGTTAGGCGACCTCTTTCTCCCCTTTTTTGTTTAGCGAGGATCGCCTTTAAGGTGAAGTTGATAAGAATGCATACTGGCTGTTTATTTTGGTATTGCTGCTGCCTGGTGCTTACAAATGCTTGATTAACATCTGTAAGGAACCTGAATTTTACGGATTTTTTCTTTATAACAAACACAGGAGCATTCCAGGGTGCTAATTGCTCCTTAACCAATATTTGTAGTGCCTGGAGTTTTTCTGGAGTCAGGGGCCATTGCTCCACCCAAATTGGGGTGTCTGACTTCCAATTCAAGGGTGGGGACTCCGGTGCAACTGCAATGGCCCTTACTAAAAATTTGATAGCCTCATCCCCAGGCGGCTCATGATGTCTCTGCCCCAGATGTTAAAACAAAGTCCTGGAATCACCAACGGCCATACGGTCCCTTGGCAATCCTCTGCCTCCCACTTTACTGGGTGCATTGTTTCTAAGGTATTTTGGCACCCTCCTATTCCCCACACTGGTCTCTGGCTTTCTTTGAGCTTCCAGTGCCAGGGTACTGAGCGACCGCTAAGGCAGGTCCTATCCGCTCCAGTATGGAGCGTGCTATAAGGAGGCGCAGAGGGAAGACACGGTGCATTCTCCCCTGCCTCGCCTTTCCCATCTGCTAGATGGAGCTCCGAACCTATTTTTTCTCTACACTCCTTAACTTTCTGCTTGCCAGGGTTCTCCCCTCCCCTCTCTCCGCTTCCACTCTCATTCCAATCCCGCCCTGGTCTCTCCGGGCCTTCCAAAAGACTTTTAATCACACCGAATATCAGGAAATCTAAATCCTCCAGCTCCCCGGGGTATTGTTGTTCATAAGTGGTCATTTGTTCTCCGACCGCTCCCCATCTTTCTCTTGATATTCCGGTCTGCTTGAGCCAAGGAGAAACTTTCCAAATCCTTTTACAAAATTCTCGGAGGTCGTTTAACTCTATAGTGACCCCTGCCTCCCTGCATTCCCTGTAAAGTATCTTAGCCCAGACCTCCTGTTCCTCTGGCTTTATTACTGGCAATTGATTCCCCATCCCTGCCCTTTTCCCATGGGTGTGGGAAGCTACTCACTCTTTCTCTCCTTCCAAATCTAGGATTCGGGACTCGCGTCTTTCACAGCCCCTTCCAGGTGTCCCAACCACCCAGGATATCTGTGCCTGTCCCTGTTTGGATGCGCCAACTGCCAGGCCTAGAGGCCTGAGGGCTACCCGAGTCTTACCTTACCTGTCCTTCGGTTGGCCAAACTGGATAAACGTATGAGAGAAGAGACTTTCCGGAGTCGAACAAGGGTTAGGCTTTATTCAGGGTCCTGGTTACATGTGCAGGGGGAGCTCTTCCTTAGGAGGGAGAGAGAAATCTCCCAAAGGCAAGATCTTACGGTAAGAGATTGGAAGTAGAAGTGTAAATGGGGAGAGAGGGGGAGGGGAGAGCGAAGAGAGGAAAAACGGAGCCTTCTGTCCTGTCAGGGCCCCTCCCGAGCTAAGAGCACCTTCAGGCTTTCCTGACCCTACTTAAGCTCTTCTGCCGTATAGTTTGCACCTGAATACCGTGCCTGTTAGATAACAATAGGTGTGCCCAGATCCGGGACAGTCTCGAGGGCAGGGATGCTCCTCCCATCACGTTTCTCACGGGAATAGGCAGAAATACACGAGGATAGCTCGGTCTCACTCCTCGATTCCCTGGTGTTTCATGGGGGGCCTCATGAGAACTCTAAGATTTAGAAGTACCCACCCGAGACTGTCCACATGGAATTGAGCTTCCACCCCCAACAAGAGCTAAACACAATTACTTTGTTGGGAAAAAAAAAAACTTCCATTTGAATTGATCAAAAAAAATAGTGATTTAGAGCATTTTTTCATATGACTAGAGATAGCTTTAATTTCTTCCTCTGAAAACTGCCTGTTCATATCCTTTGACCATTTATTAATTGGGGATGTGAATTTTTTTAAAGGATAACAATATAAATAATTTTCTTTGTAATTCTATGTATTTCATTTTAAGGATTTAAAAACATTATTCTGAGAAGGGGTCCAATGACTTTACCAGATTACCAAAAGCATTCCTGACACACAAGAAGATTAAAAATATTTGTTGTATACTATCTTGCTTGATCTCACCGGCTTCCATGAGTGAATGATTCCATGATCTATATATCTGGCCATAGTCACTCTCCTGGGCTCCAGTCCCAGGAAACTGTCTTTGGGACATCTTTAACAGGTTGCCCCATAGGCAACTTACACTCAACATTATAAACACACAACTTAATGTTTTTCCCCAAACCATCTCCTTTTCTAAACTTCCTGATTAAAGTCAAGGGCACCACCATTCTTCTAAATTACCGAGGCTCACAACCTTAGTGTCATCATCTGTTTCTCATTCTCACTCATCCCATATATCATTCTATTGCCAAATGTCATTTCTATCGTTACAAAATCTTTCATACGTCTCTTTTTCTCTATTTAAAGAGCTGCTATCCTGGCATGGGCCTTCATAAATTAACATTTGTACTATAGCAAATGACTTCTAATTAGTCACCTTACCTCAAGTTTCTACAAATTCTATAGGAGTGGGGAACCTGCAGCCTCAAAGCCACATGTGGGCCTCTAGGTCCTCAAGTATGGCCCTTTGACTGAATCTGACACACTTGAGGACTTAGAGGGTCACATGTGGCATAAAGGTCACAGGTTTCCTACCCCTGGGTCAGACCATTTCTTCTCAATAAATTCTGAATTCTCCCGTTAACTTTAGGATCAAATATGAAGTCCTCTGTTGAATATAAGGCTCTTCATTACCTGGCCCCTTACTATCTTATTAAAACTCTACTCCTCTCCACATAATATATGATCACTAGAGTGGCCTAAATGCTGTTCCTTCCAAAGGACACTCCATCTCCTATCTCTACACCTGAATGTACTGACTATCCTTGCCCTGAATGCTCTCCCTCCTCCTCTATGTCTCTTGACTTTCCTGGCTTTCTCCAAGATTCATTTCAAAGACCATTCCCATCCCTGTTGCTCAAATTTACACTCTAAGATTACCTTTCATCTATTCTGCATTTATCTTACATGTACCTAATTGTTTTCATGTTTATCTCCCCCATTAGAAGGTGGAATCCTTGAGGGTTGGGATGGCTTTCTTTGTGTCCCATCCCCCCCCCCCCCCCACTGCCTAACACAGTGCCTAAAAGAGTAAGGACTTAATAATTATTTGACTGTCTGATAGGGAGGAACAAAATTATCATAGGATCATAGATTTAGAGTTGAAAGGACTTTAAAGGCCATTGAATCAAACCCATCTATTTTAAAGATGGGGAATTGAGTCTCAAAGAGCCTTGACTTGCCCAATGTCACATAGGTATTAAGTAGCAGAAGCAGGATTCTGAGATCCTGATTCTAAATTCAATGCTCTTTCCACTGTACCACAACACTTCCCATAACTAATTCCTTCTCCAAATGACAACTCTTTAACTTATCTTCATCTGATATGGACCAAAGGACTTTAACTATTTGAGTTGCCTTCCTCTGGACACCCTCTAGCTTATCAAAGTCACTAAAACTATGGCACCCAGAACAGAAGACAGTACTACAGATGGAGTCTGATTGGGGCAGAATATAGCAACTATTCCTTCTTTATTCTAAAAGCTGTACCTCTCAATACAACCAAAGACTGCATTAGCTTTTTAGGATGACTCATATTGAGTTTTTACTACACTAAAACCTCTACATCTTTTTCAGGTGAACTATTGTCTTTTTTGGGTTTTTTAGTAATTTTTATTTTTTCTATATTTGACAAATCACTAATTAATGTGACCATTTCTATAGCAAAGAGCAGAAAGATGACTGTATGTTAAATCACAAATCTCTATTACGAACAGCTTGATTTTTTAAAGAGATCGCTAGTATATTAGTATACTAAACAGTATATAAACTAAATAATAGTATGCAAAACATGTTTTAAAGTGGTTCTGCTTGTGTCTCCCTCTGAACTTTTTTCTGTTTTGTTGGGGTTTTTTTAATGCTTCAATGACCTTTTTCTTCTTTAGTTTTTTAATTGTTAATCTGGCTTTCCCTCCACGAAGATTAAAAAACAATACCCTCCTTTTTGACAAATAGGCATTATTTAGCAAAATAAATCCAAACATAAGCCATATCCAAAACACCATTTTTTGTTCTATATCATCTCCGTCATAGGTAAATGCTTTATCATAGAATCTGTCATCACAGTTGATCACTGCACTAATCAAAGTTCTTGTCTTTCAGAATACTTTTTATTACAATGATGCAATTACTGTATAGTTCTCATGACTGATCCTTTCATTCTGCATCAGTTCATACAAGTCTTTCCACTTTTCTCTTGTCAACCAGACTGAACCAGCCTCTAACTTTTGGATGGTCAGAGCTGAACACAGCCAAGCCACAGACAGGAGCATCAAGAATCAAACAGAAGTTTAATTACAAAGCGAGAGTACCCCAATACCCTTTGTACCATTATACCAAAAATTTTTGAATTCATTCTGCATCAATTCATACAAGTCTTTCCACTTTTCTCTTGTCAACCAGACTGAACCAGCCTCTAACTTTTGGATGGTCAGAGCTGAACACAGCCAAGCCACAGACAGGAGCATCAAGAATCAAACAGAAGTTTAATTACAAAGCGAGGAAAATAGCTTGCAAGCAAGAAAGGAGATCAGACACATGTGCCAAGGCCCTGCCCCTAGTGGGGGGACCTGAGGTAGTATGGGAAGATCTCAATACTTATACCAATGGCTGCACAGTGAACGATGGCCCTGACAATGAGGGGCATCAGCAGAAATGTGATGAGTTTCCAAAAAGCTGGCTGGCTAACTGATATCAATAGATAAATGCGAGTGGGAGTAGAGGGAAGAAATCACACAAACAGGATCTCATAAGCAATAGCTTTAGAAAAATACAACCAACCCCTCAGGGTTACCCCTAGACTCTTTAAGGCTACCTTCTAAGAGACTCAATCTATCAGTACAAGTAGGGACTGGAAAAATAACCACAGACCCCGTGCTAAATTTGTACTGTCACTTTTCAATTTTATGTAATCAAAATGTATCCTTTAATAAGCCTCTCTATCCTTTGTTTGGTTAAGAATTCCTCTCCTATCCCAAGTTGTGAAAGTTATCTCTTTCCCCGCTTCTCTACTTTGCTTACAATAAAATGTTTTTATATCTAAGTTACAAATCCTTTTGGAGTTTATTGTGGTATATGGTATGAAATGTGAGTCTCTATCTCATTTTTACCATGCTATTTTCCAAGTTTCCCAGCAGTTTTTATTGATTAGTGAGTCCTTAACCAAGTAGTTAGGGATCTTTGGGTACAGCAAACATATGCTACTATTTATATACCTAATCAGCTCCACTAATCAACTTTTCCATTTGGTAACTAGTACCAAATTGTTTTGATGAATATTGCTTTTTAGTAGAGATGAACTAACATAACTCCCCCTAGGCTGTACTTGAGAATTTTTAAAATTCAAGTATAAGACTTTGCATATATCACTACTGAATTCTATTCTATCAGATTAAAGCTTAATGCATTAACATGTCAAGACGTTTTTGGATCCTGATTTATCCAGCGCTCTGTGTTGTGTGTCATCTGCAAATTTAATAATCACAGTATCTATGCCTTCATTTAAATTAGAGGTGTCAAACACACGGAATGCAGCCTACAACACTCTAGAGTGTATCCAGAATCAGATTAAAGCGAAATTGGAAAATATTTAATAAAATAAATAAAAATACACTGAAACTTAATGTTAATATGTGGTTTTCTAAGTCACTGGATACCTCATATCAATTTGGTATTGAACTCTTGGAGTTCAGCTGATCAACCAGTTCTAATATATGTGCTACCATCTCCTTAATGACCCATTCTATAATTTTCTAAGGAAATGAAATTGAGCTATTCTGTTCCTTTTTTTTTTTTAAATATTAGAACTCTCATCCTTCCCCAGTCTTGTAGCACCTCTTTTGTTCTCTACAATTTTTGAAAAGTTTATTGAGTGATCCTATTCTCGTTTTTTTCAGCACCTAAGGATATATAGTTCATCTGGACTAGGGAACCTGAATTCTTCTGGAGGTGCTAGGGTTGTACCTTTTTATGAGTGTCTCTGTTAGCCATAACCAAAGTACCTCTAACATACGTCTATAACCAGCCAGGTCCCCAGGACTCCACTAACCCCTTCTTTTACCACCAGGTAGAATCAGGAACTTACCAACTAGAGGTTGCCATGAATGTCACCTTTTCCATCCCCAACTTTCCATCTCTTGCTCAAAGATTGATGATCAAATCAACATTATCATTGCTACTGTGAAAGGGCCTGAATAGAGCTAAATGAAGTCTTGTCATACCTTTCATGGTAGCAATCCCTGTGACTTTTAAGTTGCAAGCTGCTTAAGCCAAAGCACCCTTTTCTAGCTACCATCCTGTACCCCTGTCAAGTTCTGTCCCTCTCCTCTTTTACCTTACCCTTCTACTGTACCCTCTGGAACCTTAATTGTTAACGAACTTGGCCATTCAAAGTGACTTTCCTAAAATATAGGTCCAACCAGGCCACCCCATTTTCAATAAATTCCAATGGCCCCCTATTGTCTCCAGAATCAAATACAAAATCGTTTGGCATTCAAAACCTTTCAAAATCTAACCCCCTCTTTACATATTTTTTCAGTCTTTTTACCCCTAACTCTCTGCCAAGGACTCGCTAATCCAGTGACATTGGCCATGACACTGATCTCCTGGCTGTTCCCCCATACCGGGAATGCTCTCAGTTCTTCAACGTGACCTGTGGGTTCGTCCTTCACTGCCAAAGAAGACCATGCCATCAGAGAAATGATGACATGACTTGCACTTGACTTCATTTTTGAGTGAGGGAGGGCTGTGCCTACTGATTTCCCTTAAATCCCAACTAAAATGCTGTTTTTTACAGGAAGCTTTCCCCAACACCTCTTAGTTCTAGCACCTTGCTTCTGTTAATCATTTTCTCATTATCACCCTATACCTCTTCTGCCCTTTGTACTAAAATCCTCAAAAAAGCCATCTATAATAGGTATTTCCACTTTCTCTCCTGATCTTTTCTTAATCCCTTAACATCTGGATTACAACTTTTAAGATTCCACTGAAAGCTCTCTCTCCAAAGTTACTAATGTTTCAACTGCCAAATCCTATTCTCATTGTCCTTGACCTTTCTTCAGTCTTTAACAATGTTGATTACTCTGTCCTCCTCTCTTCTCCCTAAGTTTTCAGAAGATCTTTCTTTCCTGGTTTCCCTCAGACTTATCTGACTGTTCCTTTTCTGTCTCCTTTGCTGGATCCTCTTCAGATCATGTCTGCTTGCCATAGGTGTCCCTCAGGATTCTGTCCTGTGCCCTCTTCTCTTCTCCATCTATACTACTTCACTTAGTAACCTAATCATCTCCCATGGATTTAATCATCATCTTTATGCTGATTATTCTCAAATTTACCTTTCATGCCCCAGTTTCTCCCCTGACCTCTGATCTTGCACCTCCAATTTCCTTTCAGACATCTCAAACTGGATGTCCAGTACACATCTTAATTTCATTATGTCCAAAACAGGACTCCTTAACTTCCCCCTAAACCCTGCCCCTCCCCTATTAGAATGGCAGGCAACACCATCCTCCCAGTCCTTCACGTTCACAACTTAGGAGTCATTCTGCGTTGCCAACACCTGTTGGTTTCACTTTTGCAACATCGTTCATATATGCTCCCTTCTCTTCTCTGACACAGCCTTCATCACCCTACACCTTGATGGTTCTAATAGCCTGCCTGTTCAAGTCTCTCACCACTCTAATTCATCCTCATTCAGCCACTACAGTGATTTTCCTAAAACACAGGTCTTAAAACAGTTTCCTAAAACAACAATGTTTTAGGAAATATATAAAATAATTTTAATATATCAAAATATATTATTTTATATTATATATGTAAATTAATATATAATATATGTTATATATTAATATATAAAATAATTATTACATAAACATATTAAATATATAATAATTTTAAAAATATAAAATAATAAAAATATATACATTATATATAAACATATAAACAATGTTTTAGGAAATATATATTTAGGAACTAAATAAATTCCAGTGGCTCCCTATTGTCACCAGGACAACTACAAATGTTTTCTTGGCACTGAAAATCTTCATAACTTAGCCCTTTCCTACCTTTACAATCTTCTTACACCTTACTCCCCAACATATACTTTTTTAATGTTATTGTATTTATTTTTAGTTTTCAACATTCATTTCCATAAGTTTTAAATTTTCTCCCCCTCCCCTCCTCACGCCTTCCCCAAGAGGGCATGCGATCTGATATAGGTTCTACATATACATTCCTATTAAATACTTTCACGTGAGTCCACATATACTTTTTGATCCAGTAAAGCTGGCCTCTTGGCTGTTCCAGGAACAAGATACTGCACCTCTGAACTCTGGGCTTTGGCTGCCCCTATGCCTGGAATGCTCTCTTCCTTCTCTGTTCTAACCACTGATATCCCTGGCTTCCTTTAAGTCCCAACTAAAATCTCACATTCTACAAGAAACCTTCTCCAACAACCCTTAATTCCATCCCCTTCCTTGGGTTAATTATTTCCTATTTATCCTGTTTACAACTTGCTTTGAATTTATTTGCATATTATCTCTCCATTAGATTGTAAGCTCCAGGAAGGCAAGGATTGTATTTTGCCTCCTTTTGTATTCCCAGAAATTAGCAGAGGACCTGGCACATAGTAAATGCCTAATAAATGTTTATTGATTTTTACCTCTTTTTGTATCCATAGTGCCTAGCACATAGCTTAATAAATGTTTACTGACTGACTGTCCTTTATATTAGACCCCTGCCCCACAAATTAAATTTTATTTAATTTTCTATGTATATATTCGTCCTTTATATTAGACCCCTGCCCCACAAATTAAATTTTATTAATTTTCTATGTGTATATTCATCCCCAAGTAAATGCAAACTCTTTAAAGACAAGGGCTCTTTTATTATATATCTTTGTATTCCCAGAGGCTAGCACAAAATAGAACAGGCACTTAATAAATGCTAATAAAATCCAATCAGTTGTCAAGTCTTATAGATTCTATGTCCAGAATACCTCTCTAATCTATTCATATAGCCACAGTCTTCTTTTCCCCCCAGTTAAGGCTTTCTTCATGTTTCAACAGAACTACTCCTATAGCCTCCTACAGATCCACCTGTTTCCAGTCTCCTCTAATTCCTTCCCCATAGAGCTGCCAAAGTGATACTAACATGCAAGTCAAACCATATCACTTCTACGCTTGAAAAGCTTCAGTGCTCTCTGCTCTGTTGCCCGTGGGATCAAATACATATTCTTGTTTGGAACTTGAAACCCTTCACAATCCGACTCTAGCTACTTTCCTGACTTCTTACACATTACTCTCCTTCACACACTCTAAAACTCAGTCAAACTGACCAACTTCCTATACTGTACGCTATACCCCATCTTGGGCTCTGCAATTCCCTCCTCACTTCTGCTTTAGAATTCTTAGCTTTCTTCAAAGCTCAGCACAAATATCATCTCCTTCATGAGGTGTTTTCTGCATCTCTAGATCCTAATGGTTCCTTACTTGCAATTATCTTTTATTTACTTTGTATCTACTCAGTATTTCCATAAATGTGTACATGCTATTTCTCCTGACATAATCTAAGTTCCTTGAAGGTAGTAACTGTAATGTTTGTTTTTGTACTCGAAGCTCCTGGCACAGTGTCTGGCACATCAGAGATGCTTAATAAATGCTTGTTGACTCTACTGGCTTACCCATAATCACACAGCAAGTAAAGGGCAAGGTGATACTCAAATTCTGGTCTTCTGACTGCAAATTTATTGGTCTTTCCATTAAACCATTCAGACTCTTTGACCCAAATAGGTTTAAGATCTTCCTTTCATGCGTCTGCTTAACATTTTTTTTTTTACTTAAGTCCAATTTAGTCACATCATATTCAACAAAACATTTCTAGATTTAAAATTTTTTTTCCAGGAACTGATTGTGATGCTATTTGATTGTAAGTGTAATAGATTATTCATTAGAGTAAGATTCTGTAATAACTACAATAACTACAATGCAAATCTCGTGGTTATTGCCTAAATGCTATTAGCATATTAAACTTTAATTCAAATCTTTATTTAGACTTCTAAATAAACAAATAACCCTCACCATGACAGATCCCAAACTGCAACTTATTAAGAGTATTTAAATATTTATTTTTCTTGTTACTGCTTGAAGAAAGAAAACATTCGATCACAGGAAAATCAAAATTCTACATTATACCATAGAGTCCTACTTATTATTACATGCTTAAATTTTGATCTGAGCAACCATCTCATTTTAGAGGGTCAAGATACTCTCAAGTTTTTTCTCTTTTTGCCATGAACATCAATAGCGCACAATGCATGATATTGTTAGATATTTACCTAATAATAAATATAAAAACCTCTTCTTTAGCCTTATGCATGTTGCCTACTTATTAAATTGAATTTCTTATTATAAGTCAACTTTTATGTATTTTTAGTTTAATATTTGTCAACCAAATCTACAGTATAATGTTTTAAAAATTCAATTACGACTATATATTGGTTCTTAGAACATGACTAAGGAGGAAATTCGTTTTGGATATCTATACATATTTAAAATGTTTTTTTTTTTATTCTCAATGGCTGTGAGAGTAGGAGGAGAAAGGAAATTTGGAAGTGAAAATTAAATAAGTGAATTTTTAGAAAAAATACTACATATTGGACTGGTCAAAGTAGAGACTCTTGAGTCTTCTAATCAATTTTTAAAGCTAACAAAAAGTGCCAGGGCACTTCATATAACAACCTTTATAAGTACAGTATTCTTCAAAAATATGATCAACTAGTTAGCATAGTGGATAGAAGGCTAAGCTTAAAGTCAGAGAGATCAGAGTTCAAATTCTGTTTCAGACATTTACCAGTTGGGTTTACCCTCAGCCAGATAATTAAACTCTCAGCCTCAACTATTTCATCTGTAAAATGAGGAGGTTAGAGTCAAATTGCCTCTCAGGTCCCTTCCAACTCTAAATCTATGATCCTATTAGTTGATTTGGATAGATTATCTACCAACAACAAAATGTTTGCACCATTGTATTTCTAGCTAGAAATCATAGTTTACATAGGCTGATATAGTCAAGACTAGACAAATATTTGATTTAAGCTATTAGTCACATACAATCCAAACATTTCTGAGGACATTACATTTATATTACACATTTAAGTTTTCTATATTTGGTTTAAAAGTTGTTTCTTCACAAGAAATTAAGCTTTCATGTGAAACATACTTGACTGGATAGTAAGTCAACAAGCATTTATTAAGCATTTTTGTGCCAGGGATATTTAAAAAAAGGCAAAAGACAGTTTTTGGTTTCAAGGAGCTCATAGCATAATGGGGAAGACAACATGAAAACTACTCTGAACAAACAAGATATACAAACATGTAGACAATCAGTATTAAGACAGACTGGGAGTTGCTTAGGAATAGGTAAACTTCCTTCATAACCTTGATTCATTGTAAACTCTGTTTACAAATTAGGTAAATCAATAAAGAAGGTCTTATTTCATCTTACATGATGAAGCACAATAAATCTCACAAGGCCTGCAGTACAAAAGCAGAAACTCATTGGCTGAATATGTTCAGTTTTCAGATGTTGTTAGATAATCACATATTCTTAGCTACTGTGTCAAGGCAGCATAAGCAATGAACTTGCTCAGATGACAATCATTCTTAGATTCCAATTTTCCAACTGGTAAAAAATTCATTTAAAAAACTGATCATGATGCCCTACAATTACAAAATAGAAGCTTTCACATAATGTCTACAATGCCATTTAGAGAGAATTGCAAACCAAAACCCCTTGCAACACCTCCATTCAAGCCACCAGCTCCTTTGCCTGACCCACTAATTGAACAAAACCCAAACTCTTTCGCCTAGCATTCCAAACCCAGGACTGCAGAGCTCCAAATGGCAACAGTTTCTCTCTTATGCACTTAGAACACTATTTTGTGTATACATTGTTCCCATCCTAAATTGTAAGCTCCTAGTGGGTAGGGACAATCTTATCTTTAACACTTCAGCACCTGGTAAAATTATCTTGTGTTGCTTTGGCATTTGGTATAAGTGGAAATATGATGCACACTGCCTTAATGTTCTTTGTATACATTTCATCACTGCAACTGAACTGTAAGGTTCCGTAGAGACCAGACTCTGTGGTATGGTGGAAACAGCACTGGATTTGGAGTCAAAAGAAATTGGTAGTCTTGGAGCTGCCATTCAGTAAATCCTAGGCAAATAACTTTACTTCTCCAAAGCTCAATTTTCCCATCTGTAAAATATATATGTATTTCTACTCCCTACTTTAGGTCTTGTCACCCAAATGTAGGGCCTCCAGAATATTCCAGGAATATTCCAAGGCAAATGACTGAGGTGATATGGGGAATGTTATTGTGGGTCCAGGATCAGCTGGGTCAAGGAAGCCAGGGACCGGAGCTTGTCAATAGTAAAGTAGTTAGGAAAGAGGAAGCTGAGTTCTAAGGGTCAGAAGTAAAAGAAACATCCCTGGCAAAATAGCAATAGGACTTAAGTTTAGACAAATACTCGGTGAAGGGTCAAAGCAGAACCTAACTTCCCTCAGCAAGGTCCAGTAGTAGACAATTCAAAAGGTTGTTATGAGAATAAAATTAGATATGGTGACCACAAAGTACTTATAAAAATGTTGGCTAGTAGTATGTACAATATCCCCCATTGTACTTAGCAAGAGCTCAATGAATAAATGATTTTCCAGCACAGAGTAAGTTAAACAACCTCTCTCAGACTAATATAAATTATCAGTCTAAGAAGAGATTTGAGGTAAGTTATTTCTTTTGTAGGAGAATTCCAAAACTTCTTGTTCTTGAAAGAATCCTAGAGGGTCAGCTAGATGGTGAAGTGGATGCAGCGTAAGCATTGGAGTCAAGAGGGCCCGAATTCAAATCCCACCCTAGACACTTACCAGCTATTCAACCCTAATTGCCTCAGAAAAAAAAATAAAAAAAGCGGAAAGGGGAAAAAAAAGGATCCCGGGGAACAACTGAAGAGTCTAAAATATGTACCCTCAGTGGCTTATAATCTGGGGATGACAGATAATAACAGCTCATATTTAAATAGTATTTTATACAAGGTTGTCTGAAAGTCTTAGTGAAATTTTAAGCTACTAAAGCACAATAACATAAAAACTTGCTTAAAACTGCACTAAGACTTCTGAGCCATCTTTTATAAACTATTCTATGTCTCACAACAGAGTTAGTACTTCAAATATTGTTATCCTTATTTTACATGTTAGGAAACTAGGGCTCATACAGGTTACCTCCCCACCCGACTCCCAATTCAGCACGCCCCCCTTTATTTCGCTCTCATGACCAAGCTCAAGATTTTCAGTGAACAGAAAGAATTATGAACATTAGGCGAGTTATTATAGCGTGTAAAGGTAACTAGCCAGGGTAGCAAGTCAAGGCAGCTGCTTTCTTTGCATGGTTGCTCTATCTCCAACCGCTGGAAAAAAGGTTCGGTTGCAGAAAGATTATTTCAATTCGCCTCTTCGAACCCCTTCCCCCTAAAATGCAAGCCGCATTTGCTGGCTGTATTAAGACTAAGCTGAAGCTGTAAAGAATAACCTCTATGAAAAAACTCTTTTGCATAGCTTGTTACACACCACTTTGTGTGTGTGTGGGGGGGGGGTTGCATCTCCATGAGGTGCTTTTCTAAGTCGAACCAAGGTGCAACATCCAGGGAGGACCCTATTTAAAACCGGTCCATCCTGGTCTTGTCATTCCAGGCTCTCGGTACACGAAATACTTTGGCTTTATCCAACCTAGGTTCAACGGTTATTTTCAGGAGGTTTTTTTTTAAACAAGACTACAACTCCCACGATGCCCTGCTCATCCAATTTTATCAAAACAAGAACACCAAAGGCCGACCAAAACCTGGGACCGAAGGGCAACAACCACCCGGGACTTCGGTTCTCACAACATCTGGTCCGATTGCCCCCATCGTCCTCGGGGACCCGTCAGGAGAGTCCCGGGCAGCAGGGAGGGGGAGGGGAGGTTCCACGTTCTCGAGTCTCCCTGGAGCGCGTCGTAAGAGCATTCCTGGTCCTCGCCGCCTCCGCGGTCCTGAGCGGCGCCCCCACTTTGGGAGGAAGTCCCCTCCCCCATACACACACACCCCTCCTGGGGCCCCTCCAGTCAGCACGCAGCCCGCCGGCCCTCTCCGTCTGACGGGGAATGGGGCGGCCCCTCAATGCCGTCGCCCCCGCCCGCCTCCTACAAACCCGCGAGTCTAAACCAATTCCTGGGTTCGTTTGTCCGCCCCGGGCCTCAGACGGAGTTCCCGGGAGACTCCATCCAGAGGAGCCGGAGCCGGGACGTAGAAAAAGCCTGGAGCAGAAGTCGCCCCGCCCCCTCGTATTCACGGCCTCACTCTGATCCTCCTCCTCCTCCTCCTCCTCCTCCTCCTCCCCCCACCCGCCTCCTCCCAGCTCGCGAGAACGCTTCTCCTGCCTGCGGCACTGGCCCCAGGAAGCGCGTGCGGGACTAGCAGTCGGGCGCCTTGCTTTGAGCTCGTCGGCCGCCGTAGCCCCTGCTAGGGCAGCCCGTGCGAGCCCGCTGGAGGAGGAAGAGAAAGGCAGAGAGAGTCGGGTTACAAGATGGCGGACTTGTAGTAGTTACGGCGGCAGTGGCGGCGGCGGCGGCGGGAGAGCGAGCGAGCCCCCGGGGGGGTTTCAGGGGGGTGGGCGGAGGGAGGGTGGGTGTCTGCGAGCGGGGGGGAGGGAGGGGAGAAGGTGAAAGTTAGCGCGGACAGGGGTGCCGGGGGGCTCGGTGAGCTGTGGTCACCCCTGCGTGCGACCGCTCCCCGGAGCCATGGTGAAGAGGGGCCTGTCCGGAGCCGCCGTCGCTGCCGCGGCGTGCTCCCGGGACTGAGATACTCGGACTAGACTAGCGAGGAGGAGGCGGGGGCGGCCGGAGGGGGGGGGGGCGCAGCGGCCAGCCACCATGTCGGATACGCGGCGGCGGGTGAAGGTCTATACCCTGAACGAGGACCGGCAATGGGACGACAGGGGCACCGGGCACGTCTCCTCCACCTACGTGGAGCGGCTCAAGGGCATGTCGCTCCTGGTGCGGGCCGAGTCCGACGGTAAGGATCTGGGGGTGGCGGGGCTGGTTTAGGCCCCAGGCCTCCCTGCTTCCTGATGCGGGGCCTCGTACCCACGGTGCGGGCGGCCCTGCCTTCCCCTGTTCGCTCCATAATTAGCCGCTGTTTATGGTTCCCCACCCTCCTTCCACTGCAGCCCCCCAAGTCTGGGTCGTGGGGCGGAAGAGAGGAAGTGCTCCAGGGTTCCCTGCTTGAAAGCTGGGCTCCCTGTGGATTTTTTTCCCCTGTTGATTTTGTTTCTGGGACGGGTCATAAAACTTTGGTGGGTAGGACATTCTTTTTTTTTTTAACCCTTGCGTGTTCTTTACCCAACTCCCCCGTTGCCAGCCCCGACAGGTGCTGGGGAAGTCCAGCAGCCTGCCCGGGCCTGGTGTCGGTTACCGCAGCCTGTTGCCGCGATACATGCACACACGCACACACTGAGGTCTGAGGGAGCCCCGGAGGGAGCCTTTGTGGAGGCCGCGATGGAGAGGCTGGACAGCCCGGCCGGAGCGCCCCGCAGTCACTTAGCCACCGTGACTGGGGGCGCAGGAACATCGCCGCCGCAAAAATGGGAGCTGTTCGGGAGAGAAATTTTACATCAAGCTGGGGCTTATTTCTCTCCTCGACCCTCACCTGCGCCTTTTATTTTAAATCGTAAGGGAGTTCCTCCAGAAAAGGGATTGTTTTCTGCTTTGTGTCTGTATCTCCTACTACATAGTAGGCACCGTAGTTCATTTTAAATAGCCACAAAATTCTGCCTGGAACACAGAGTATTTCAGATTTTGTTCTCATTGCATGAGATGAATAAATGAAATACTGTATTGATATAAGATTTTGTTACTATAGTGTGGTCGGATATTAATGTTGAGTTGGGTTTTTTTTTTAATTTTGGCCCAAAATAAGCATGTGGGATTTAAAAAATTTTGGTTTCAGTTGATTATTAATTGTCATTTGGTTTCCTTAATTTTCCCTCTTGTTTTTTAATGCTGGACTGAGATGGAGGTGTGGGAAATAAGAGTTGTATTTTAAATGTGTTTGCTCCGTGTGGAGAGAAAATGTGAATTGGAACATATTTCTTTACTTCAAAACAGATGTCTAGTTGGCTGAAGAGTCATGAGAATTTTTCATGTGTTTTGAATTGTTATTTGTTTTGGTTTAGTTTTTAAAGTTGAAATTTTAAATGTGTTATTCTTGTCACCTTTTAGGGTCACTACTGTTGGAATCAAAGATAAATCCAAACACTGCATATCAGAAACAACAGGCAAGTAGTTCTTTTTCATTTAGGATTGTCCATTAGATCAATACAGTATCAATTAGGCACAGATCATGAAGTTTTCTTGTGGAGTGAGACAGTGTGTTTCCTAAACAGAAACTACAGGTTATGGCATACCTTACAAGTTAAAAATTCTTTCCACACAAAAGTGAAACTTGTTGTAATTTGTAAAAATGTTTTATTTGAATTTTGTTTTTATTAGAAAATGCTGGTTTTTCAGTGTTATTGCTCGTAGAACATCTCTATATAAAAGAATTTTAAAGGGTTTTCTTTAAATCAAGTTGTATGTGTGAAGTTAGATTCTTTGAATCATGTAAGATTGAGGTTTACCAGTAGCAAACAGTTTTCAAATATTTTAAGGTATATTTTTGGTTTTCTAATAGGAGGTTACTTTAAAAATGCGGGTGTTGCTGTTAATTTTTTGTTTTGTATTTGATAGTGAAATTAGTTATTTCATTTAGGAGATGAGAGATTTTCTTTTAAGTATGCTATTTATTTCAATATAATTATTTTTTAATTTCTGAGAGTGACTACAGGGATTGAAACATTTCTTTTGCCTGTGTATCTAAAGTAACTCTAATGTGGAGTTTAGTTTTTAAAATCTGAATTTTAGAATACCATTTAGCTTGCAGTTTCCTTTAGGTTTTTATACTTAATGATGAACATTTGAATGGTACATGCATAGTAATGGAAATAGGCTACAATATGAGGAAAAGTTGTATGAAAAGTGGAACTCAGTGAATTTTCTTCTTTCACTGTTAATTGATTGTTGGAAGTACTATATAATTTATATTTCTATTCAATAGATATTTCAGTGGAATTTGTTTTTCTTAAATTATTATTATAAAGAGCTAGCTTTTTAAAATGTTGATTTGTATTCTGCTGAAGATGAGAATCAATAAACAAATAAATAAAATTTATTTATGGTCCCATCCACTTTCACATTATGTTCCACCTATACTGAATATGTACTACATCTACCAAGTGCTGTACATGTTGTCTTCTCTATTAGAATGTAAGTTCCTTAAGGACAGGAACTTTGTCTTTTTTGTCTTCTTTTGTATTCCCAATATTTTAATATAGTGCCTGACACATAGTAAGTGTTGAATAAATATGACTTAATGGTCTGGTGGTTCTCTCTCCATCCTCTCCCCTTTATTTGTGTGACTGTAACATTGTTTGAGAACTGTTGAAAGAAAGAGGTGGATGTTGACTTAGTATGAGAAAAATCTTCACAGCAGTTAGAGCTGTTCTGAGATAGAAATAGTAAAAACTTCCTAACAATTCAAACTCCAGAAGTGGAATGGGCTACCTCCAGAGGTAATAGGGTTCTGCCTCCTTGGAGATTTCAAGCAGATACTGGACAACAATTTTTGGATGTGTTATGGTGGGTGTTCCTTTTTTGTATGAGTTGGTCTAGTGATGGTCCCTTCCAACTCTAAAAATAGTGAAAGTTAGATGAGTACAAGGTAGATGAAAAAAGATAATTGCTTTAGCCACTGGTTAGAGAGATAACCTCAAGGTTTCTTTCAGCTTCAAGATTCTATCATTCTCTTTATAGCAGTTGATTCTTTCATCTTAGACTAGCTTCATCAGGCTTTAGTTATTGAAAATATTGGGAGGATAGCATTATAACATGGTTTATAATGTAATTCCATAGCATGGACCTAAGAATTTTGTGAAATATATCACAGTTCCAGTAACATTGTAGAAGTGCCTTTAAAAATAAATGTTTAATGTACATTTGAATCTAATATGGCTGCTATAGTGAGTTATCTAGAACTTGTATTTACAGTTATACTAATTATAAGTATCTGTAGATAAAAGCTTTGATTCTTTCCCATATGGAGATGGGAGGAACTACTTTTTTATATGATAGGTTACATATTATCTGGAAAACCATTTTTTCTGTAAATGTTTTCATTCTTTTATTTTAATAATTTTTCAGTAATTAGACTCCATCCATGGATAATTTCTTTCCTGTCATTTCTGCATCACATTAAAGTTTCTTCATTACATGCTTGCAGATTAAATCTTTTGGATACTAACATACTTAGAATATTTTTATCAGAGAACTCTGAGAATTTGGCAAAATCTTGTCTTTTACATGTAAATGAAGCTCTAGTCTACATGGAATAGCTTATCTCTTTATTGTAAACCTCATGTACTGGAAAATGATGATCTTTTTTGTTTTGTTTTGCTTAATTTCTTTGAATTATTGTAGTTTAACTTCTTATTCTTAAATTTACAAAACCACATCACAAGATTTGTTTGGAGTTTTCAAAGACATTAGTATTTTCAGAGTTAAGGATTTTTTATATTTTTATTTCTTTTTATCACTTTTAAATTATTAAACAACAGTTTTGCACAGAAATCTTCTTTTGGATTTACAAATGATGCTAACGTGTTCACTAGTAATTAAGCAATTTTAGCTATTATGTCACCAGTATTCAGTGGATGTTGAATGTAATAATAACTCATTAGCAATGAGGATGTTTTCTTTTTTTTCAATGTTGAAACATACAGAAAAGTAAATGTTTAGCTTCTCTTAAAATTACAATTGAAAATTGAAAAAAAATCCTGTATTTTGACGTAAGTTAGAATTTTAGAATTTTGGGTGGGGAGTGGTGGAGGAAAGGGATGGATGTGGATCTTTGATTTCATTGGTATTGAGAATTTCCAGTGTGGAAACTTCCTCCAGCTCTGCAGGTCAACAACTAATCTGAAATTTAAAAGGAATGTATTTGGGCATCTGGAGATTATGACTTGCCCAGTCATCGGCACGCATGAGTTAATCAGCATTTGAACCCAAGTCTTTTTTTGACTGCAAGGCTGTCACGTTGCCCTTTTCTTTATTAAAATGAATTGAATTTTGGAGGTAGGGAAAGAGAAAAAATGGAATTTAGTGTTTTTTGCTCCCTATCAAATTCATATGAGGCTATAATGCTCTGAGGTGTTATTAAATTGAATTTAACTAGTGTGTTTTTTGTAATTTTCAAGTGCATTGCACACTTGTCTATCAAAGATGAATCAAGAGGAAATAGGTCATAGTAGCCAAAAAGTTGTTTACGCTAAAGGGAGAACTTTAAGGGAGAAGAGTTGTTTAGAAGAATTGAGAGTTGTTGGACACTATTATCATTAAGTACTATTATTTGGGATTTTAAAATAGAAATTTTTTTTTGACTAGTTTATGTGAAGTTATGCCTGGAATCAGAGATCTAGATGGGATTGACCTTTTGAAGACTGTATTTTAGCTATGTGATTCTGTTGTTCATAATCAAAGCTTTTAAAAGGTTTGGAGACTGGCAATGGCAAGTGACATTTTATTCAATTTTAAAGATAGAACACATGTCCCAGAAAGCTAAAATAACTTGACTGTGGTCATATAACTTCAGGTTATAGTGCTCCTCCAAAAAACCCTGCATGTGTACTCTCAAGGGTGAAGAACGACTATAAAGCAGGTCTGGTCAGTCTTTTTTATGTTGCTCTATGAGAAAAGACAACTATGTGGTCAGCGTAAGGGAAAGTAAAAGGAAATGGGAATAGCATAGGTGAGGTTCAGGATAAGGGGTCACTACAGGTCTGCATTTAAATTGTCTATCTCCCAAGACTTAGCTCAAGATGTGGTTCTCATGGTTATTAACAGAGATGGGGAGGGGAAGCTGTGATGATGTTTCTGCTAGGTTAAGGAGCAGGTAACTGCTTTCATGGCAATTCTTGCTGCCTCCACCTGCCCTTGCATAAGTTATCCCACATGGCTGTAATGCACTTCTTACCTCTCCCTCTTAGAATCTTTGACTTCTTTCAAGACTAAACTCAAATGCCACCCTCTATTGGGAACTTTTCCTAATCTGCTTAGTTTTTTAGTGCTCTTTTCCCAAATTTATCTATTTAAATGTTGCATCTGCTTACTTCTAAGAATGTAAGCAAGTACTTTTCTTTTTTATAAAGCTTTTGGTTAGGAGTTTTTGCTGTGGTATTATAGCAAGAGTAGTTGTTGGCCAAAATCTTTCCAAAAGTCTTCAAAGACTGGGGAAAAGTCACCTTAAGCTTAGAGAGGATGTGGTAAAGGAGTCATGGGGAGTCGTTTTCATTTTTTTGGGGATCTCTAGCAGAGTGCCTTGAAAGTAGCAGATGCTTAGTGTATAATACATGTATGTATTAAATTGAATAGTGTAGCAAGTAGGCACTGTGAAGAAATAAAATTCCTCCTGACACTAAGTAAATTTATAAATTGATTGGGACATCTGAAGCATAGGTGTAAACAGATACCAAATGTTATTAAGAAATGGGAATGACTTTTTATATAACTGCAACTGTTTAGATTAAAATGAGCAATTTAAGTGTGTGAATCTCTTACAAATAATATTTTTAGTATGTATGTGCCATGCCTAAGAGAGAAATAAAAATATAGCCCTATCTTTCTGAAAGTTATGATCTTATTTAGGGAGATTGTTTATAGGAAGGAGGAGAGAAAATAGAACAGCACAATGTGTGATAAATTGTTGTAAGAGAAATTGGTGCAATCTAAATTCAGGGGAGGAACGGATTGATTATAAACTGGGGCCATCAGAGAAATCTTCACTGGAAGATTTAATTCCTGTAAGAAAGGGTGACCAGGAACAAATTATATGCAGAGTTGGTGATGTAGTGACATAGAATACTGATGGGAACTAGGTTGGAAGTCAAAACTAATTGGATCAGATGATACACAAACACATACACACTCACACTCACTCACACACTCACTCACTCATGCTCACACTCTTTAAGAGCTCTCAATAATATACCAAGCTAAGAAGTCAATAATATTGAATTGTAGCTCTGGATGTGCCATAAATTAGCCATGTGACTTAGGTCTCAGTTCCCTTTACTGAGCCTATATTCTTCATCTCTAAAATGAGAAGTTCGATTGGATGATCTGTAAGACCTGTCAGTTCTGACATTATGTGATTTAAGGAGTTAGGTTGTGTGGGTAAAATATAGCAAGACTATAAAGAATTTTGGACATTAGGAAGTTTGGATTCTATAATAAGTAACATGAAATTTTTATAGGTTCTTGAACATGATAAAAGTGGTATTTTATGAAGTTAATCTGGCAGCAGAAAGCAAAGTGGATTGCAGTGGAGAGAAGTGTGAGAGAAGAGAGGATTTGGAGGATGGAAAAGCAATTAGGCTATTTCAAGAATTCAGGAATCTAGTGATAAAAGATATAAGGGTGATAACAGTTGGAATGAAGGATGAAAGAACATTTCAAAGGAAATCTTAAAAGGAGTCAACTGATTTTTGCTACATGATTGAGGATGGACGTGGTGCATATTCATAGGAGATGGTGAAGATTGGTATGCGGCATATTATGTATGAAATTCAGGGAAAATAGAAATCTCCTGAATGCAGTTGGAAATAAGGAACTAGAATATTGAACGGAGGCTGAAAATTTTAGGAGTCTTCTACACAAAAATGTTATTTGTAGCTATAACAAGATGAACTTTCTGAAGAAATAAATGTATAGTAATAGATATTTTTCTTGCATTGTAAGGTTTGCAAAGTGCTTTTATAAGGATTTTTAGAAGTAGGTAGGATCAGGGAACTTGTTCCCATTTTGCTTAATGAGGATTCTCAGCCTCAGAGAGCTTGAGTGCCTTAACCATGATGATCACATAGACCCACTTATTATTTGACTCCAGATCTAGAACTTTTCTAATCTCTTTAGAGAGAGTAAAGGAGAAAGCCAGTCTGAGCCTTATGGGACTGCCACATTTAGGAGTCAGAGGAAAGAATATTTAATGATAAAGAGATGAACAAAGGTAGTCAGCCAGTAAATATAAGTAACTGCTATGTGCCAGGTACCGTGCCAAGTACTGGGCATACACATATGGAAAAAGAAAGACAGTCTCTTCCCTCAAGGAGCTTACAGTCTGATAGGAGAAGACAGTACCCAAAAGGAAGCTGAAAGAGGGGGGTATGGGATGAGAGTAGTGGAAAAGTTCCAAAGTAATACGGCCAAGTGAGAAATGAGATTGAAGCTGAACTTCTTCCTTAACTGGAGGTTTTGAGGTTATATGAGCCTAGTGGTTATCTGATCCTCATCCTCTGCATCTCAAGTAGAAGCTCAACAAAGCAAATATTGCATCAAGTAGAATAAGATATTAAGATAAACCTTTTGTATTTACCTAAAAAGAAATCATTGGTGACTTTAACAGTAGAATGCAAGGATTAAAAAGCAGGGAATTGGAGGTAATAAAGTGAAAAGTCCGAATAGTGAAAGGCCTTAAGATTGTATGATATGAAGACAAGTTTCCTGGAGAATAGAAAACACAGGAGTGATATGAAAACTGCAAATACTTGGAAGAGTTGTCAGGAGAAAAAGGATTAGAATTGTTCTGTCTCTCCCTAAAGGGCCTCACTAGGATCACAAATTACAGCTGGAAGGAGAATAGGCAAAAGTTTCTAAAAGGCAAAATTAAGGTTATTGTGGGGGAGGGGGAGTGCTTTACCAATTAGAGCTATTCTATTCAGAAAGAATGGACCACCTCTGGAGATGGTGAGTTCTCTTTCATTTGTGGTTTTCAAGCAAAGACTGATATGACCACTTGTTTTGTGTATTTTGTCCTGGAGTTATCTTGATCGGTTATGGTTTGGAAGCCTCTGATTCTTAGACTGTGAAATGTGGGCAGTATAAGCAGACTGAAAAATTTAACTTGAGTTCAGGTAGCTAGAGTATAAAGAAAATTTTTGTTTGTTTTTAAAGACCTGTACATGCTTTTGAAGGTAGGAGAAATCAACACAAGGAAATATATCAAGAATACCAGATAAGTAGGGGAATATACATAGAAATAGAATCTTTAGGAGGTAGAGGAAAAAAGTACATATAATGAGGAAAAGGAGGTATTCATAATCATTAAGTATTAGAGGATGAGATTTAAGACTTTCTGTACAACCTCATTTTACAGCTGGGGAAATTGGGTAAAGAGCTCTGACAGAGGTGAATCAGTGAGTTCATTCTCTAATGGGGGGTTAGATCCTTGATCATCCAACATCTACTCCAGTATTTTCACCATACCACAGTGTTATCTTTCTTTTTCTGTTACTGACAGAAATTGAAAGCAAAAATTCATAGAAATTGATGGAAAATGTAAGATTCTTAGATAATCTCTTCACTTTTCAAAGAGTAGGCAACAAGGTCATCCACTAAGATCAAAATTGATTAGATGGTAGGAAGTTGTGAGTTTAAGAAGATAGTCTGTAATATTTTCTGTGGAGTGCAGACTGGGAATGAATAAAAAGGGATTACTGTGCACTTGCTAAAGGTTAGGTTGAAATTTAGCAGTATGAATTCATGTTGAACAACTCTTCATGGTTCTCATTCTCATGGTTCTCTCTAGCTGGGCAGCAGGAGTGATGAGTTTGGGTCAGATGAAAAAATAATAATGTAATGATGTCTAAAGTGGTTAGGAGAAAAGGGCCCTTCTATTCCTGTGGATAAAATAAGGTGTTTTATTTATTTTGTCATTTTAATATTCCCAAGTATATAGGAAAAACTACTTCCCTTGGAGAAATAGACACACAGATTCCAAAAGAATCTGGAAAATTGGGTAAAGCTGGGATGACCTGAGCTGGGGAAGTCTTGATTTTTTTTTAATAAAGCTGAGGACCTGTCAGTCATCTCTATAGAGAACTAGAGGAAACAAATAGGAAATAAGAATTTAAAGGATAACCCAGAATGAACTAAAGGTTTGAGATCATTTAATTTTAGCTATTGTAGACAGCTGATATTATTCAGATAGTTTCTAGGAAAGATGCTGCCTTGATAGGCTACAGGGTCACTAGGAAAATTAAGTACAGATGCTAGTTTAGAATTAAGGCAAAAAAGTACATCTTCACTGAATGATAGAACCTCCCTTTATAACTAATTAATTACTGTGCTTTAGTCACACCAAACAGGTCAGAGAGAGATGAGAGAAGAGCTTTCTAGAACTCCTACCTCCCCCAAAAGGGCCAAAGGAAGTAAGTAAATGTGATATCACTGAAAGTCTAGAGGAGGATTTTTGGCAAGCCAAAAAGTGAACATATTTTCTTCTGTAAGGGAGGCAGTGAGTAGTCCAGGTTCTGAAGGAGATAAAATGGCTTATAAAACAGAAAGGGACCAGAAAATAAATCATAGAGATCTATATATGAAAATAAGAGTAGGATTCAGATTCTGGGAAAGATTGAAGATTCTACTAGTCATGGAGTTCCCACTAACCTAAACTTACTGTCAGCAAGAAAATTGAATGGCTTATTTTAGCATACACTTCAAATAGGTAAGGAAAAAGAACTGGGGATGATGTGCTCCAGTAAGCTATTCTTGCCAATCTCATCAATGGCTAACATTAAGTCTGTGAACTGTATTTTACAAATGCGTTTCTCTGCTTTTGTGAATTTATTTTACATTTCCAATAATTTCTTAAGAGTTCCTTTTGAAAAACTTTGCCTTATCTAAAATTATCTAAGAATGTTAGAATTTTCCTACCCCTTACCTCTAATGCCATTGTCACAATAATGATAGATCATGGGCCCCCACTGGTTAAGTATTGTTATTGCTTTAATTCTGAAACATTTCTTCACTTCAAGGAGTGAGTAAATTGTGGGTAGATATTTTGAGAATGTAGTACCCAGATATGGATAGAGGTCCCTTTTTATCTCAACTAGATACTATAAACAGTAGTAATGAAGTTAATAAGAGAAAACTCCAAAAAAGGAACCATTTGTACATCACCATAGATTTCTATATATACAAATGTATATATAGTATGCGTAATAAGAAAAATTAGAGAGGCTAATATCAGCTGTGTCAATGAGACTTGGCAAGGTGAGACTCATGATTAAATACTACTCTTGAAAGATTTACCATATTCAAAAGAAACAGTGTAGTAAAGCCTTGGTGGAGGGGCAGGATAGCTTGGTATATTAAGAATCAGTGCTTATATGAAGAAATTCAAGAACCAGATAGCACCAGAGAACATTTGGGTTAAGATAACAAAGACACAAACAGAAGTTCTGTTGACAGTGAAATATACTACCAGTAACCTAGACAGAGAAGAAATATCTGAGAGTTTGGAAAACAGATCATAAGACTGGCACAGAGGCATGATATTAAAGGGTAAGTGGACAACTTTCCACGTTTAACTGGATATAGGCTAGCATGCACTGCCCTTTAAAAATAGAGGAGCCTATAATATCTTGATAGGCTTTCATGATAATTTCCTTCAAAAGGTGGAGGAACCAACAAGGTCTTAGTCTCACCAGAAAGGAGGAGTTGGTTACTGTATTATAAATGATGAGAATCTTGAGAGGAAATGACTATGCAAATGTGATAATATTTGTAAAGTTCTTACCACAGTACCTGGCATGTAGCAAGTGCTACATAAATGCATTTTCCCTTCCCTGTATTTCATCTTAGAATTTGTGATAGAGATAAAAAGAAGGGCATATGCTTTTACCCGCTATTTTAGGAGAATAAATTTTAGAGTTAAGAGAGAGGTTGGGTGTGATCCAGTGGCCTAAAAGTAAGTCCCAACAGAGGAAATTCTCGAGAGTGTTAATACATTTTAAAAGACTGATGTCTTTGTGAAACTTAAAAAAAAAAAACCAAACTTTAAAAGTTTTATAGTCCTTTGTTTTTATACTAGTAATTTACCTTTAATCACCTTTCCTCTCCCTACTCCCTGCCATGGACCATTCAAGGAAAATTTAGAGGCATGATGGCCAAATCAGTGTCAGATTACAAGATTGGTAATTGCAGTTGAGAGGAGGGTGGTGTCATCATCATTCTTGTACCAAGATTGAGTATTACAACTAATCAGAGCCAAGTGAAATTTTAGTGTTTTCATTTACATGATTTTAGTTATTATGTATATTTTTCACTTGGTTCAGTTTACTTCACTCCATATCAATTCATACAAGTTTTCCCAAGTTTTTATAACATATTTGATTATAAATTTCATTACCTTTGTGATGTTTGTTAGCTGATAGGCATCCACTTTCTAAGGTTTGTTTTGCTTGCTACCACAAAATTTGCTGATACTAATATTTTGGTATTTATGGGAACTTTCAAGAATAAATTTCTAAAGACACAAAGGGAATTGAGGGAAAGGAGAGGAAAACCATCTTAGAGAAATCTGTGTGAAATGTACGAGGAACTCAACTGACCTAAGTTTTCTGGAGAATGAAAGATGAAAGGCAAGACACTTAACAGGATGCTTTAAAAAATTGTCCTTTTAGAATAGTGTCACAGAATGCTGAGGATAATGAGAAAAACTAAGGACAACAAAAAAGGGGTTGTAATTTTTTTAAGCTACATTATAGAAAAGAGGGGACTGCTCAGGGTGGTTGGGACAGTGACAAAAGACAAGCATGAGAGAAAGCAAATCTCTTCAGCTTTTTGTTTTCTTCTCCTTGCTGAGGAGAATGATCTTTGAATTAGAAGGGACAGAACGAAAATAACTAATACGTAGTTGAAACCGAAGATAGATACTGATAAAAGAAGAGCTCCATTTTTTCTCTTGATAAATTCTGATCATTGGGCCTAGCTTCCATCCTAAGGTACTAAAAAAAAATTTAGAGCTGTTATGTCAGTGATGATTATGAAAAACATGCAAAGGTATCCATAGGATTATAAAAAAAAGCAAATATCCCTATTTTTAAAAAAAACGTGGAGGGGTAAAACGATGCAGACATTAGGTCACTGACCTTCATTTCTTGTAAAAATTCTAGAAAGTGTTGTTAAAGGGTCTGGGTGATGAAGGTGTAGAAAGAAGCTTTGTTTCTCCTTCATTTTTTAAGAAGACCAATGAAATCACACATGAGGTGACTTGAATGTGAATTGGATTTTAGTGAGGCAGAGTGTCATGAAGTTGTCAGCCTCACTTTGTATTCCTAACACCCAGTTCTAGTGGCAAAACAAAATTAAAGACAACTGGTGATGGCCCAGGTTTCAGTGGTTGACCTTGGTGGCATCTTTGGTTGCTGACCAAGTTCCTAGTTCTAAGCACTCTAACTCTGTTAGATCAAGGACATTCTGCAAATAATAGTTTGCTTAGATTTTAGCAAAACATTTAACAGACTCATATACTGTTCTTGTGATAAATGATAAGGAAATGTGGGCTAGATAATACAACATATAATTCATAGTTGGTAGAATGATTTGTTCTGTTTAATTCTAGAAAGGAGAATTAGAAGTGATGGGTGGAAATTGTGAGGAGAAAATTTAGGCTTGATGGAAAGAAAAACTTCTTATTGAATCTCCCCATAAAGTACGGTGGTACAGTAGAAATTCTTAATCTCTAAAATGAGAGAGTTGGACTAGATTATCCCAAAGATTCTTTTAATCTAAAAGACTAGATAACCTTCCTCCCTTCTGCACCCTCCCTCTGGAATATCAGACTGAATCACCTCTGAAGGCCCTTTCAGCTCTACAATGCAAATGTATGTGTGGGAGAGTTATGTTTTATATGTGGTACTTTTTTTGATTTGATTTAGATTTTTTGCCCCATTCTTGGGATTACATTGTTATGAGGAACTCCTTGTGGTGTAAATTCCCTCTAGTCAACTATACAGGTCAAATATTTATCTTTAAATTTTAAGAGATTTGACTTTGGGGTATTTAATGATTTGCCTAAGGTCACATATTTAATGTGTTACAAGCAGAACTTGAATTACACTGCAGTGCCTGAAGTAGCTCAAGAGTATGTCTGTGGATGGAGTTTCTGCTGTCATTACACAGATGACATTATAGGACCAAATATTCTCCTTGAGTTCTTCCATCTACCCTTTCCCACACACAGAAGGATATTTTTAATAATAAAATAGCGTAAAAAATCTAATTTAGGAAGGCCTTTGTGATATCTCTTCTCATACTCTTTCCAAGGACCAACATAAAGTAAAACTACCCTTTATTCTTTTTAGTTTTTTCTCTCTCCAGTTTTCATGGTGGTGAGAGAATGTTTAAAAATGTCAAATCTTCTCATTTATTTCCCGCTGCACTTGTAAACTGAGAAAGTAAATAATACTGTTTCAGTAAAGTAGAAACAGTTTTTACCATCATGAAGCAGTTGAAGGCTAACTGCCTTGCATGCTCAGTAGTTCACTATACTTTATTTTCCTGAGTATTCAAGAGAAACTCAGTGGAGGATTCCATATTCTGGTTTGGAATATTCCTTGTGTCAACCTAGTATTCTTTTCCTTAACAATGGCTTTTAACCATACCCTATGAGATACTGAAGCTTGCAGAGGTGAGGGTGAGGGCATGGTGTGCGGCTACATGCTGCTAAATAATGTTGATGCTATGTATTTTATACCCTGGAGGAGCAGGGAACTGGGGGTGAAGGGGAGGGAGAGAGTGGCACAAATGAGTATAGTTATTCTTAAGAGTAATAAAAAAGGGGACAACAGAAAGGTTTAGGCCCAAAATAATCCTCCTACACATTCATCCAATTTGGGGTTTATCTGGTAAGTTGCTGCCCATTCATTGCTCATTCATACCTTAGTGTCTTTTTGTTTTGCTATGCTTATAGGTACCCTCAGTGAATGTGCTGTCATATGCCTTTGACTTGACCCTTTTCCTCAACTCCTTCATTTTCATGTTATGGATACTGATAACCTCTAGAACCTATTTCCCACAAGTGCAGTTGCAAAAAATTGCAGTTACAGAAATTAATTTCTTTTTCTCCCACTTTTATAGGATGTTGCTATTTAAAACATTTTCATGTATAAATGTTTGGGGGTTTTTTTGTATTTTGTCTGGGGATTTTATTAATACAAGGATTTCTTAATAGAAACTCCCTCTACCAGTACAGATCAGGAACTATTCTGGAAGCTATATAGTCTTAAAGAATCACCTAGGACACTGAATGGGCACTGAATGGTGACTACACAGCCACTATTTGTCAAAGGTGGAACTTGAACCTGAGGTCTTCCTGACTGGAGACCAGATCTCTTATTCAGAAATTTGGTTGGTTTTCTTGGGGGGTTAAGGGGAGGTTGTAATTTTTTTTGTAATAGTACATATCTAAGCAGAAACTGTCTACTTGGTAGTTTGGTAATAATGCTACCTTGTCCTTTATAACTAGTGCTCAAATTAGAGGTATGCAAGTTAGGCAGATGCCTAGGGTTCAACAAGCAGGGAGGCCCAAGGCCACTTGTAAATATTTTTTTAAATGCATGTTTTAATACCAAAAAATTAATAATAGCAAACATCTGGTTCTTTATAAAGTACTTCATATAAATTATCTCATTTAGTTCTCATAATGACACTGTAAAGTAGATGCTATTATTATCCCTGTTTTACAGATGAGGTAACTGAGGTGCACAGAGAGTAAGTGACTTTCCTGTGGTCATACAGCTAATAAGTGTCTCAGGCAGGATTTGAACTCCAGTCTTCCTGACTCAGTCAAGCACTCTATCACCTGAGCCACTTCTTGGTACCTGTAAAATTCTGCTGTAGGTGGGCATTAATGTATTCCTTTTGTGATAAGTTAGGTCATATGTGCTGTGCTAATGTGAAGGCCTTAAGCCATCATTCAGTTAACATTCAGAGACTATAGTTTTCAGAGTTAAATGATAAAAAGTTTTTCAAAGGACTTTCACATTTGCTATAATGATCCTCACAAAAATCCTTCAGAGCGGTAGGGGGATGGGGGGGAGAGGTAAGTAGGCAGATTGAATCTTACTAGGTATATCCAAGAAAAAGTCACAGAGAGTCAGTTTTCCAGCCCAGATTAGCATAAAGCGATGAAGAGGTTTGTGGTCACTGTGAACATGGGGTGGCCAGAAGCAGAGAGCACTCCAGAGCTGGGAGAAGCCATGTACCAGGGCAAGAGGGAGGTCTTAGACCCATACTGGGGCTGTACAGGTGCCAGCTGGCTGCTTGGTCACCCAGTATCCAGTAGTGGTTCACAGATCCCAGGTAGATTGAGGAAGGAGCCTCCTCCCAAGGGTAGAATTCTGGGCTAAGAAGAGGTCATGAATCCTAGAGGACCTGGGTGTTCTTTGTCTAGTAGGGAAGAAGTTCAGAAACAAGCAGTATTGGTATGACTCAAATTCTAGGAGCAGAGTGGGGAAGCAGTTTAAAGCCTGCAGAATAAGAAGGGCAAGAATCCCAGACCAAAGGGAAGCTTGCAGTTGTACAACTCTGAATGAGTAGAGCTTTCCAGCTGGCTGATAATGGCTGAGTCCAGCAGCAGGTTGCTTTTGCTTGGACCAGGAGCCAGTGATCATACTTTGCCTTGGATCAGATCTCTTTGGGAGCACTGAAAGCTTGCAGGTGCTCAGCCTGAGTTGTCCCTGAGAGCCTGGAATAACACAATACTCAATACCCCTAAGAAGGCGGTAGTAGGACCAGCCCAGACATTCCCTCCAGAAGTACACAGCCTAGCCTTAATATCACGTCTTAAACTTAGGAAGTAATGTAGAAGAATGAGCAGTCAAAAAGAATCCTACCATGAAAAAGCTATTACGATGAAAGGGATACTCAAGACACAGATTCAGAAACAGAATGACTCTTAAACATCTACAAGCAAAGACTCAAAGAAAAATACAGCTTAGGCCCAAACTCAACTAGAATTTTTATAGAGAGACCAAACAGGTTTTTTGAAAAAAATTAAAAATGTTTTCCTAATTAAATTTATTTTCAGTTTTCAATATTCACTTGCAAAAAATTTGGAATTTCAGATTTTCCTTCTGTCTTCCCCCCCCCTCACCAGGACAGTGTGTATTCTGGTTACCCTTTCCTCCAATCTTCCCTCCCTTCTCTCACCCCATCCCCCAATCTCATCTTCTTGCCTTCTATATTCTTACAGGGCAAGATAGATTTCTATACCCCATTGCCTATGTGTCATATTTCCTAGTTGCATGTAAAAACAACTTTTAGTATTCATTTTCAAAGCTTTGAGTTCCACATTCTCTCCCTTCCCCACCCACCCTCATTGAGAAGGTAAGCAATTCAATATAGGTTATACATGTGTAGCTATGCAAAACACTTCTGTAACAATCATGTTGTGAAAGACTAGCTATATTTCCCTCTGTCTTGTCCCGCCCTCCATTTATTCTGTTCTCTCCTTTAAACTATTCCTCTACAGAAGTGTTTGTTTCCAATTACCCTTTCTCCCATTCTGTCCTCCCTTCTGTCATCCCCCCTCCCCATTCCCTTCACTCCTGCTTTCCTGTAGGGTAAGATAAACTTCTATATCCAATTGAATGTGTATGTTATTCCTTCCTGAAGCCAAATCCAATGAAAGTAAGACTCACTTATTCCTTCTCATCTTCCCCTTCTTCCCCTCCATTGTAAAAGCCCTTTCTTGCCTCTTCTTTGTGAGATGGTTTCTACATTCTATTTCTCCCTTTTTCTTTTTCCCAGTACATTTATTTCAAAACTTAATTTTTTTTTTTAATTTCATCCCTTCATATTCAGCTCACCCTGTATCCTCCTTCCCTTTTTCTCATATACACACACACACACACACAAACACTCCCACACAGATATACATACATAAATATCTGTGTGTGTGTGTGCCCTACAACTACCATAATACTTAGAAAGGTCTCATAAGTTACAAATATCTTTCCATGTAGGAATGTAAACAGTTCAACTTCAATAAGTCCCTTATGGTTTCTCTTTCCAGTTTTCCTTTTCATACTTCTCTTGATTCTTGTATTTGAGAATCAAATTTTTTATTCAGCTCTGGTCTTTTCAACAAGAATGCTTGGAAGTCTTCTATTTCATTGAAATTCCATTTTTTTCCCCCTGAAATATTATACTCAGTTTTGCTGGGTAGGAAATTCTTGGTTTTAATACTATCTCCTTTGACTTCTGGGATATCATATTCTAAGCCCTCTGCTTCGTTAGTGTAAAAAGCTGCTAAATCTTGTGTTATTCTGATTGTGTTTCCACAGTACTTGAATTGTTTCTTTCTGTCTACTTACAATAGTTTCTCCTTGACCTGGGAACTCTCGAATTTGGCTACAATATTCCTAGTTTTCCTTTGGGGAATTTCAGGAGGTAATAGGTAGATTCTTTCCATTTCTATTTTACCCTCTGGTTATAGGCAGTTTTCCTTGATAATTTCTTGAAAGATAATATCTAGGCTCTTTTTTTTTTGATCATGTCTTTCAGGTAGTCCAATTAATTTTCAGATTATGTCACCCGGATCCATTTTCCAGCTCAGTTGTTTTTCCAGTGAGATACCTCACGTTGTCTTCTATTTTTTTTTCATTCTTTTGATTTTATTGTAGAATTTCTTCATTTCTCATAAAGTCATTAACTTCCATTTGCTCCATTGTAATTTTGAAGGAAATATTTTCTTCAGTGAGCTTTTGGACCTTTTTTCCATTTGGTCCATTCTGCTTTTTAAGGCATTGTTCTTCTCATTGGCTTTTTGGACTTTTTTTGCCATTTGGGTTAGGCTAATTTGAAAGGTGTTATTTCAGCATTGTTTTGGATCTCCTTTACCAAGTTGTTGACTCTTTTTTTCATGATTTTCTGGCATCATTCTCATTTCTGTTCCTCAATTTTTCTTCTACTTCTCTTATTTAATTTTCAAAATCCTTTTTGAGCTCTTCCATGGCCTGAGACCAATTCATATTTTTCTTGGAAGATTTAGATGCAGGAGCCTTGATTTTTTTTCTTCTTCTGGTTGCATCCCTTGATCTTCCTTGTCATTAATGATGTAAGAAAATACCCTTTCATTGAGAAAATAAGAATCTGTAGTAGGTTTTTTTTCTCCCCCATTTGCTCATCTTCCCAGTCAATCACTTGATCTTTGAGCTCTTTGTTAAGTGGAGGGCTCCAGAAGCACCTGCCATTTTTGTAGAGGCTGCCACTACCCTGGGGCCAGCATCAGGCTGAGGTTGGGACCAGACCATCCTCTCCTCTCAGCCAAATAAAGGGCCCTTCACACTGACCTTCTAAGCTGTCTTTGGGGTTTATGGGTTGAAAAGTTTGGAAACTCACTAGCTATTCAGTCCCTTGAGGTCTGCTCCAGCTCCATCATGCTGGTGTGACTGATGCCCAACTGCACGCTGCTCCTAGCCCAGTTAGATTGACCCTTCCTGTTGACCTTACAGATTGTCTTGGGATGCAAATTTGCTTCAGTCTATCATTTTGTGGCTTCTGCTGCTCTAGAATTTATTTAGAGTCATTTTTTTTACAGATTATTTGAGGGGATTTTAGAGAGAACTCAAATGGGACCCTGCGTCTACTCAATCATCTTGGCTCCACCCCAAAATTTAAAAATTTTTGAGAAATGAATTGAGAATGATAGAAGAAAATGGAAAAGTAGAGCAATGGAAGAAGGAATTGGAAAGATAATTTTTTTAATTAATTTGTTTTCAGTTTTTAACAATCACTCCCATAAGTCTTACATTTTCCCCCCTTCCTCCTCCCTCTCTCCCTGAGACAGCTTGCAATCTTATGTGGGTTCTACGCATACATTCTTACTGACCACATTTTCACATTAGTCATGTTGCATAGAAGAATTAAAATGAATGGGAAAAACCATGAGAAAACCCAAAATAGAACATAACACAAGCAAAAGTAGTCTGCCTCATTCCACATTACAATTCCATAGTTCTTTTTTTAAAATTAAATTATTTTATTTGTTTTCAGTGTTCAACAATCATCTCCGTATGTCTTAGATTTTTTCCCCTTCCTCCTCCTCATTCTCCCCTTCCTCCCCACTCCTTCTCTGAGATGGTGTATAATCTTATATAGGTTCTACACATACATTCCTATTAAATACATGTTGCATAGAAGAATTAATATGAATGGGATAAACCATAAAACAAAACATAATACAAAAGAAAAAGGTCTGTTTCTATCTGTGATCCAGTTCCATAGTTTTTTTTTTTCTGGATGTGGAAGGCATTTTGCCTGAAGAGTCTATTGGGAATTTTTTAAGTTCATGCATTGCAATGAAATACTAAGTCTACCAGAAAAATTCCTTGCACACTGTGGTTGTTGCTGTATACAGAGTTCTCCTGGTTCTGATCCTTTCACTCAGCATGAGTTCATATAAGTCTTTCCGGGCGTCTCTGAAGTCTTCCTGTTCGTCATTTCTCATAGCACAGTAGTATTCCATTACATTCATATACCACAGCTTGTTCAGCCATTCCCCAGTTGATGGGCATCCCCTTGAATTCCAGTTTTTGGCCGCCCCAAAGAGAGCTGCTATAAATATTTTTATAGCATGTGGGTCCTTTTCCCATTTTATGATCTCTTTGGGATACAGTCCCAGAAGCAGTATTGCTGGGTCAAAGGGTATGCATATTTTTGTAGCCCTTTGGGCATAGTTCCAAATTGCTCTCCAAAATGGTTGGATCAGCTCACAGCTCCACCAACAATGAATTAGTGTTCCAACTCTTCCACATCTTCTCCAACATTATTATCTTCCTGTTTGACATGTTAGCCAGTCTGATAGATGTCATGTAGTACCTCAGAGTTGTTTTAGTTTGCATCTCTCTAATCAAGAGTGATTTAGAGCATTTTTTCATATAACTATAGATAGCTTTAATTTCTTCCTCTGAAAATTACCTGTTCATATCCTTTGACCATTTATCAATTGGGGAATGACTTGTATTCTTGTACATTTGACTCTGTTCTCTATATATTTTAGAAATGAGGCCTTTATCACAGACACTAGCTGCAAAAATTCTTTCCCAGTTTTCTGCTTCCCTCCTAATCTTGGTTGCATTGGGGATTTTTGTGCAAAAACCTTTCAATTTAATGTAATCAAAATTATCCATTTTGCATTTCATAATGTTTTTTATCTCTTGTTTAGTCAAAAATTTCTCCATTCTCCATAAATCTGATAAATACACTATTCCTTGCTCCACTAATTTGTTTATAGTATCATATAGACCATATACCGATTTGGACTTTATTCTTGTGTACAGTGTTGGGCATTGGTCTATGCCCAGTTTCTGCCACACTGTTACCCAGTTTTCCCAGCAATTTTTGTCGGATAGTGAGTTCTTATCCCAGAAGCTGGGGTTTTTGGGTTTATCAAACAGTAGATTGATATATTCATTGTCTACTGTGTCTTGAGTACCTAACCTATTCCACTGGTCTGCTTCTCTGTTTCTTAGCCAGTACAAGTGATTTTGATGATTGCTACTTTACAATACAATTTGAGATCTGGTAGGGCTAGGCCACCTTCCCTAGTATTTCTTTTCATTAGTTCCCTTGATATTCTGGACCTTTTGTTCTTCCAGTTGAATTTTGATATTATTTTTTCTAACTCTAGAAAATAATTATCTGGTAGTTTGATTAGTATGGAAATGAATAAATAAATGAATTTAGGTAGAATTGTCATTTTTATTATATTAGTTCAGCCTACCCATGAGCAACTGTTGTTTTTCCACTTACTTAGATCTGACTTTATTTGTGCAAAAAGTGTTTTGTAATTGTGTTCATATAGTCCCTTGGTTTGTTTTGGCAGGTAGACTCTCAGATATTTTATAGTGTCTGCAGGAGCTTTAAGTGGGATTTCTCTTTCTATCTCTTGCTGTTGGACTTTGTTAGTAATATATAGACATGCAGGTGATTTATCCAGGTTTATATTTAACCTGCAACTTTGCTGAAGTTGTTTGTTATTTCAGGGAGTTTTTTACTTGATTCTCTGGGATTCTCTTAAGTATATCATCATATCATCTGCAAAGAGTGATAACTTAGTTTCTTCTTTGCCTGTTCTAATTCCTCAGTTTCTTTTTCTTCCCTTATTGCTGCAGCTAGCATTTCTAATGCTGTATTGAATAACAGTGGTGGTAATGGACATCATTGTTTCACCCCTGATTTTATTGGAAATGCGTCTAGCTTGTCTCCATTGCATATAATGCTTTCTGATGGTTTTAGGTAGATACTGCTTATTATTTTAACAATTGGTTTGTAATCATGATGTCAAAGTCAGAAAGGATTAATACTAAATACAATGAAACTAGACTGCTTTTCAAGGACTTAACCTTTTAATGGCTACAGCAAATTTAGATAAAAATATTTTCTTGCCTTTTTTCTTACACTTAACAAAAAATAAAAATTAGATAATAAGCTTGGCTGGTTGGCTGTCATCCTTCATTCTTGAAGAGGACCAAAATGACATCACTATGATAAAGTCAAGTTTTGATGATGTGTCTGACTGTGGCTGATCAGACCAGTATGATCTTGGAATGCTCTACCACAGATTAGACACAAATAGTCCATGTGAATATTTGAGGTGAATATTCTAAATTTGGGCATCCTGCATTTCCTTTGAGCTGTTTCAATTCTGCTTTGCTTATAGAGCACAGCACCTTCTCTGACGTGGGCACACCATGCTGAGTGGTCCTATGCCAGTGTTTTCCATGTTACACAATCAATTCCAGAGTTCTTGAGAAAGACCTTGAGAGTATCCTTGTATTGCTTCTTCTGACCACCATGTGAACACTTGCCCTGTGTGAGTTCCTAAAGTGATTTTCCTAAAGCACAAGAAGATCCTGACTGTGTCACCTCTGTACTCAATAAAACTATAGTATTTCTCTATTGCTTCCAGGATCAAATATAAAAATCCTCTTTTTGGCATTCAAAACTCTTTAAAACATAGCCCTTTCCTCCCTTTCCAGTCTTCCTCCTTCATATACTCTATGATCTCTTGGGCCATGTTCTGTCATCCTGATGAATATTGGGCCACTGAACCCAGATGGCTCAGGAGGGGAAAGTGAGGTTGGTGACCTTGCACAGCCCTCCCTTACTCAAATCAAAGTCAACTGCAAATCATGTCACCATCTTGATGTCATGATCCTCCTTGAGAACTAAGGACAAACCCAACAACAGCAGCTTATTATTTTATGGAAAGTTCCATTTATTCCTATGCTTTGTAGTGTTTTCAGTAGGAATGGGTGTTATATTTTGTCAAAGGCTTATTCTGCATCTATTGAGATAATCATGTGGTTTCTGTTAGTTTTGTTGTTGATATGATCAGTAATGCTAATAGTCTTTCTAATATTGAACCAGCCCAGCATTCCTGGTATAAATCCTACCGGATCGTAATGTATTATTCTCGTGATAAGTTGCTGTATTCTTTTTGCTAATATCTTATTTAAAATTTTTGCATCTATATTCATTAGAGAAAGCGGTCTATAATTTTCTTTCTTTGTTTTGGCTTATCCTGATTTCAGTATCAGAACCATATTTGTATCATAAAAAGAATTTGGTAGGACTCCTTCTTCTCCAGTTTTCCCAAATAGACTATATAGCATTGGAATTAACTGTTCTTTAAATGTTTGATAGAATTCACTTGTAAATCCATCTGGCCCTGGAGATTTTTTCCTGGGAAGTTCATTGATGGCTGGCTCGATTTCTTTTTCTGAGATGGTGTTATTTAAGTGTTCAATTTCCTTTTCTGTTAAAATGGGCAATTTATACTTTTTAAAATAATCATCCATCTCATTTAGATTGTTGGATTTATGGGTATACAGTTGAACAAAATAATTTCTAATAGATTTAATTTCCTCCTCATTGGATGTTCACTCTTTTTGTTTTTGATATTGGTAATTTGGTTTTCTTCTTTTTTTAAAAATCAAATTGACCAAAGGTTTATCAATGTTATTGGTTTTTTCGTAAAACCAACTCTTAGTTTTTTTTATTAGTTCAATAGTTTTCTTAATTTCAATTTTATTAATCTCTCCTTTGGTTTTCAGTATTTCTAATTTGGTATATTTACTTGGGAATTTTGAATTTGATCATTTTCTAGCTTTTTCATCTGCACGCCCAATTCATTGATCTCTTTCTCTATTTTATTCATGTAGTCATTCAAAGATATACAACTTCCCCTAAGAAATGCTTTAGCTGTATCCCATAAGATTTGGTGGGGTGTCTCATTATTGACATTCTCTTGAATGAAGTTGTTGATTTGTTTCTATAATTTTTTGTTTAACCCACTCATTCTTTAGGATTAAATTGTTTAGTTTTCAATTAATTTTTGGTTTATATTTCCATGGCTTTTGATTACATATAATTTTTATTGCATTATGATCTGAGGAGGATGCATTGACTATCTCTGCCTTTCTGCACTGGATTGTGAGGTTTTTATGGCCTACTACATGGTCAATTTTTGTATATGTGCCATGTACCACTGAGGAAAAGGAATATTCCTTTCTATCCCCATTCAGTTTTCTCCAGAGATCTATCATTCTACCTTATCCAGAGTTTTATTCACCTCCTTAACTTTTTTGTTTATTTTGAGGTTAGATTTATTAAGTTCAGAGAGGGGGAGGTTGAGGTCCCCCAGCAGTATAGTTTTGCTGTCTATTTCTTCCTGTAACTCTCTTAACTTCTCATCTAAGAATTTGGGTGCTATACCACTTGGAGCATGTATGTTTAGTAATGAAATTGCTTTGTTGTCTGTGGTGCCTTTTAGCAGAATATAGTTTCCTTCCTTATCTCTTTTGATTAGATCTATTTCTGCTTTTGCTTTGTCTGGGATTAGGATTGCTACCCCTGCTTTTTTTTACATCAACTGAAGCACAGTATATTCTGCTCCAACCTTTTACCTTTACCCTGTGTGTATCCCCCAGTTTCACATGTGTTTCTTGTAAACAACATATTGTTGGATTATGGTTTTTAATCCGTTCTGCTATCTGTGTTTTATCTCTGTCTCTGTTTAATGGGAGACTTTTTCACATTCACAGTTATGATTACTATCTGTGTCTTTCCTTCCATCCCCTTCCCCTCCCTTTATGCTTTTAGTTCTCCGTTCCCCTCCCCAATAGAATTTTAATTTTTGACCATGGCCTCCCTCAGTCTTCCCTCCCTTCTTTCAGCCTCACTCCCTTTTAATCCCCATTTCCCTTACTATTTCTTTACTCTCTTTTAGGTTTCTCTCTCTTTTCTTTCCCCCTTCCCATCCTACTGCCTATAGAGCTAGTTGTATTTGTATATGTCACTGAGTTTCTTGTTCCCTCCTTGAACCCAATTAGATGAGAGTAACTCTCAAACAATGCTCATCTCCCTCCCCTCTTTCCCTCTACTGTAGTATATTTTGTTCCTCTTTCTGTGATATAATTACGTTTTTCGGACTCATCCTTTTCACATCTCCCATTCCAGCCCCTTCCCACTCTTAAATCACATTTTTATCATGACATCATTTACTTTATACAACTCCCTCTATGTATATCCCTGTTATATATTGTAATAAATATATAATTCTCAAGATGAACAAGTATCATCTTCCCTTATAGGGATGTAAACAGTTTGCCCATATTTGGTAACAAGTTTTTTTCCCTTGTTTACCTTTTTATGCCTCTCTTGAGACCTGCATTTGAAGATCGAATTTTCTATTGAGCTCTGGCCTTTTCATCAGGAAGTTATGGAAATTCCTTATTTCATTGAATTTTCATCTGTTTGCCTGAAATATTATGCTTATCAACTTTGCTGGGTAATTGATCCTTGGTTGTAGTCCCAGCTCCTTTGCCTTGTGGAATATTTTATTCTAGTTCCTGTGATCTTTTAATGTAGAAGCTGCAAGGTCCTGTGTGAGTCTGACTGTAGCTCCTCGATATTTGAATTGTTTCTTTCTGGCTGCCTGCAGTATTTTCTCCTTCACTTGATAGTTCTGGAATTTGGCAACAATATTCCTTGGTGTTTTTAGTTTGGGATTCCTTTCAGGAGGTGAACGGTGGAGTCTTTCAATGACAGTTTTACCCTCTGGATCTCGGACTTCTGGGCAGTTTTCCTTGATGATTTCTTGGAAGATAGTGTCCAGGTTCTTTTTTGTCATCATGTCTTTCTGATAGACCAAAAATCCTTAGATTTTTCTCTCCTCAATCTGTTTTCCAGCTCAGTTGTTTTTCTGATTAGGTATTTTACATTTTCTCCTATCTTTTCATTCTGTAGATCCTGTTTAACTGATTCTTGATGTCTCATAGAGTCATTAGATTCTACTTGCCCATTCTAATTTTTATCAAATTGTTTTCTTCACTTTATTTTTATATCTCCTTTTCCGTCTGTCCAGTTGTTCTTTTAAGGAGTTATTTTCTCCAGTTAGGTTTTGTACTTTCTTTTCCATTTGTTCAATTTTCCTTTTAAATTCATCTATTATTTCTTTTTTCATATTTTTAAAATCATTGCTCAGTTTTTCTTCTTTTTCTCTAATTTGACTTTTACAGTCCTTCCTGAGCTCTTCGAAGAATGCTCTTTCTGAATGTGCTTCAGACCAGTTCATAGTCCCTTCTGAAGTTTCAAATGGGAGTACAGAATCAATGCTGACCTCTTTGGTATTCATGTTTTGGTCCTTCTCCCCAAAGAAAGATGAGTCTTTTCTTTTCTGCTTTGCTTCTTACTCATGATGATCACCCTTTTCCTGGCTTTTAAAGTAGATCTCTTTGTCTGGGGCACAGGGGGCTCTGTCTCACTGTTCTTGTGCCTAAAACTTGAGCCTTTGTGTGTTATGTCCTCTGGTTCTTTCAGCTAGAAGCTAAAATGCTGCAGCTGAGAGCTGGCTGATGTTGGAAAGCAGAGGCCAGGTGAAGTCTTTTTTGGGTTTACCCAGAGTTACCCTGGAGCTAGCTGTGTTAAATGTGAGGGAGGGGTGGTCTGGCCATAGGTCTTCTCTGCTGAGCTAGAGCGTAGGCAAGCTCAGCGATTGGTGATTCCCATCTGTGCTAGTGTCTTCTCAATTCCCCTGGGGTGCTGAGGCACACCTAGGGTCCTAGTGTTGGTGGTTGCTGGCTTCACCCCCCTTGGGCTCAGAATCTTCTCCCAGATTGCTGAGATGAGACTGACTGAGACAGCTCTGGTCCTGCACTGTTCCCCTTCAACCATAGCAAGAGGGACCCTCCTTAGTGATTTTCCTAGCCTCACAGGCTAAGAGACTGTTTACCCCTTCTGCTACTCCCACTGTTCCAGGGTTTTTCCCAGGGAGATATTCTCTGGGCTCTTCAAGGTCAACAGGGGGAGGGAGATAGCAGTTACTGGTCACTCCACCAGTGTGGCTCCTGGAACCAGAAATCTCCATAGTTCTTTCTCTGGATGTGGATGACAGTTAGCCTCAAGAGTCCTTTGGGAATGTTTTAGGTACTTACATTGCTGTGAAGGGCTAAGTCTATTAGAAGCAGTCTTCACTCACTGTGGATGTCACTGTGTATAATGTTCTCCTGGTTCTGTTCATTTCATTCAGCATCAGTTCATGTAAGTCTTTTCAGGTTTTTCTGAAGTATGCCTATTCATCATTTCTTTTTTTTTTTTTTCAGTGTTCTGCAATCACTTTCATATATCTCCCTCCTCTCTCCCCACTCCCTCCCTGAGACGGCATACAATTTTGTATAGGTTCTACACATACATTCCTATTAAATACATTTTCACCTTAGCCATATTGCATAGAAGAATTAAAATGAATGGGAAAAATCATAAAGCAAAACCAAACATAATACAAAAGAAAATAATCTGCTTCATTCTGCAATCAGATTCCATAATTCTTTCTCTGGATGTGGAAGGCACTTTGCCTTAAGAGACCATTGGGAATTTTTTTTAAGTCCTTGCATTGCAATGATGTACTAAGTTTACCAGAAAAATTCCTTGCACACTGGTTGCTGCTGTGTACCAAGTTCTCCTGGTTCTGCTCCTTTCACTCAGCATCAGATCATATAAATCTTTCCAGGCCTCTCTAAAGTCTTCCTGTTCATCATTTCTTACAGCACAATAGTATTCCATTACATTCATATACCATAATTTATTCAGCCATTCCCCAATTCATGGACACCCCCTTGATTTCCAGTTTTTAGCCATCACAAAGAGAGCTGCTATAAATAGTTTTGTACGTGTGGGAGCCTTTCCCATTTTTGTGATCTTGGGGATACAGTCCTAGTAACGATATTGCTGGGTCCAAAGGGTATGCATATTTCTGTAGCCCTTTGGGCATAGTTCCAAACTGCTCTCCAGAATAGCTGGATCAGCTCATAGCTCCACCAGCAATGAATTAGTGTGAATTGGAAAGATAATTAACAGCTTAGTACAAGTAGTATAAAGCTTTGCCCAGGCAACAGACTAAATGAAAATTAGAATGTTCCAAATAGAGGCCAGTGACTTCATGATACAACAAGAAATATTAACAATAAAATCAAAACACTGAAAAAAAGAAAATGGAAAGTATCTCATAACAGAGAGACATAACCTGAAAACAAATCAAGTATTATTGGACGGTCTGAAATCTGTGACCCAAAAAAGAGCATAGACATCATTTTTCAAAAAAATCTTCAAAACTGCCCAGATGTCTTAGATTCATAGTGCAAAAAAATCTACCAGTCACCTCCTGAAAGAGACCCCCAAAGGAAAACTCCCAGGAACATTTTGGTCCTGAATTCAGAGCTTCCAAGTCAAAGAAAAAATACTGTAAGCAGTTAGAAAGAATTCAAGTACCAGGGAGCCTCAGTCAAGATCCTACACATTTTTGCAGCTACCTCCATAATGTAGCAGTGTTTGGAATGTGACATTCCAGAAGACAAAGGATATGTAAATTTGCCGCCAAGATTTAACTTAACCAACAAAACTGAGTATAATGCTGTAGGTGGAAAATGGATCTTTAAGGAAATAGATGACTTCCAAGTATTCCTGATGAAAAGACCAGAGCTACGTAGAGCTTTTGAAGTTCAATCATATGTATTCAGAGGAACATGAAAAGCTAAACAAATAAATAATGATAAAGAAATAAATAAGAGTACACTGCTTATAATCTAATATGGATGGAGGGAGAGAGGTAGCAAATTTTTATTGATTTAAAAAAATGAAATTTAATTAAAGTAAATTAAAGCAGGGAAAGCTTGTCTAGATTCTATGTTGTGATCTCATTTGTCTTTACTGATAGAATATTTCAGATACTTTTACATTTACTGTATTAGCTTTTAAAGATGTATTTACTGTAAATGAAGAATTTGGCTTAGCTGAAGTAATTTTGAAAAGTCAAGTGAACATTAGAACATGTGATTGCCACATCACTTCCTATACTTGATCACACTTATTCATGACCTTACAAAACAAGAGAAACATCTGGAAATTAAAACATTAATAGTTATAAGGGGAAAAGAGTGCAAACTGTGTTATATTAATAAACCAGATAGAAATGTTCTGACTAGAACTAAACTTCAACACTATGTATGATTTGGGCTTTCAAGGAAATGAAAAAAACATTGGAGAGAAGGCACTGGCTTTGAAATCTGAGAACCTGGGTTCAAATCCCACCTCTAGTACTTACTATCTTTATGACCTGAGACAAGTCACTTAACTTCACTGTGCCTTAGTTTCCTCAACTATAAAATGAAGGACTTGGGCTTGATGCTCTCTGAGGTGTCTTCTAACATTAGATCCATGACTCTTCAGTCCTAAGAAACTGATAGATGAAGTGTGTGAGTATGAAACCAAAACAAATAACCAGCAAGTATTTTCTAAAATTAGTTTGTAAAACTTGTATTTGTTAATGTTTTCTAATCTTTTGTACAAAACAAACAAGCTACTTTTTAAAGAAGCCTCTCTAAGTATGGACCATTGATAAAAGTTGACTCTGTAGCATCCTCAAAGGATTCTGGAAGCCACAGGGAATCTTGAGGGAAGAGGGAAGATGTGAGCTATTCTTAAATCTGCCACTCATAAACTTCTATATAGAACTTGACCCGCCATGTTCAGACCTGGCCTTATTAATTAAGTAGGTAGCTCTTTATTGCAATAATATTAGTAATACCTTTAGATGAATGTAATTTGTCTTATATGTATTGAATGGTTTTCTAACTACAGGTCTCCCCAAATATCCTTAGAAAGATTATACTTTTTAAAGACATGGTTTAAGGTACCCTTACTCTTAACACTTAATAGGTGATATAGGAAAGTTACTTTCTGTGAGCCTTATCTTTATTTTTTAAAATACCGAGTTTAGCAGTAAATTATCTCATAGGCCTTTTTGGGATGAGCAAATGAAATATTGTATGTAAAACATTTTATGATTTTTATATAAATGTCAGCTTGGATTAGTACTTTACTACCTTAGCAAGAATTAGTGGCTGGTCTGCCAAATGGAAGAACAAGACACAGGTTGATTGGCCTTAGGAAGTGAGGAAAGGAGATGGCTGGAAAATGATGGCAAACATCAGCCTATTGTGTAATTTTACCAGTCAAGTTTGCTCACCTCTACTTTTCTGCCACCTATCAAGGATTTTTAAAAATGTATAGTACGTGGTGTTTTAGAAAGTTGTTTATTTAATGTAGAAGTACTAATTTTTGTTCTAAAATAATTTTAATATTCCAAGAATGATAAAATATAATCTTAGAAATGGTGCATGAAGGAAATCAATCATACATTAATTATATATACCTGAACGGATAACTTGAATGTTTTCCGTGTTCTTATTATTTCTTACTATTTAATGTTTTTCTTAAAATTACATTTAATTTTTAATTATGTTTTTAACATGCATTACTTGAGTACGTTTTCATCTGGAGATTTTAATTTTAAAAAATCTTTATCTTTAAACAGGATACATTAATTGTTTGGTCAGAAGCTGAAAACTATGATCTGGCTCTGAGTTTTCAGGAGAAGGCTGGCTGTGATGAGATCTGGGAAAAAATTTGCCAGGTATGGTTCTTTTATTATTAATGATCATAATGTTTTTGCAATGAGCCTGCTTATAAAGAGGTTTTGATTTTGCTTTTTTCTACGTAAGTAAGCATTTTAAAACTTCTGCAAGATACAGTTTAATTAATAGCATGAAGTGTTAATAATCTTCTATTCTATGGACTTCAGTATGGAAATTCTTTTTCATGATTTGCAGTTAAGAGGCAGCATGATGCAGTAGATGGAGAATTAGTCTCAGTGTCAGGAAGAGCTGGGTTTAAGAGCACATACTAGGCAAGTTTAATGTGTCAGTAATCCAGGAAACCTTCCAGTACTGTAATTTTCAGAGAAGGTGCTAATCTGCATTGGTAGAGGAAGCTCATCATTGGGAGCTACCTTCACTGAACAGAAAAAAAAGAACCACAGTAAATCCTCACGTTCAGAATCCCAATAGATAGTCCCTCACCCTCTACACTGTTGTTTTGTTTGGTTGTTTTATCATATCTTATACATTCAGTTTTCATCTTTATTTAGGTGAGTCTCAGATCTGTTTGTTCAGCCTTAACCTCTCCATTTCCAGTCTCCAATTTTCTATTGGACGTCTTCAAATTCAGAATTTTAATTTCATCATATCTAAAACTGAACTAATTATGTTTCTCTCCCCTCTCTTCCCCATTTCCTTATTGTCAAAGGTAGATCTTCTCAGTTACGAAGGCTGGCAAACTAGATGTGATTCTCAATTCCTCACTTTCACTCATCCCCTTTCCCCTATAACCAATTATTTGTCATGTCCTACCAATTCTACCATTTCTCTTCTACTTTTCCTTTTCTCCTCTGTAACACCTACTATCCTGGTACAGGCCCTCATCTCCTCATACCTGTATTATTGTAATGGTTTGCTGCCTCATGTTTCTTCCCACTCAGCTGTCAAATTATCTTCCTAAAATAGAAATATGACCGTGTCTCCTTCCCATTTAATAAACACTCCCTGTTACCTCCAGGATCAAATATAAAGTTTTCTGTTTTGCCTTTAAAGCTTTTTGTAATCTGACCTCTTCCACCTTACTCCTTACACCTTACTCCATTCCTTGTACTCTGATCAAGTGACAATGACTTTCTAGCTATTTTGTTCCTTATACAAGACACTCATCCCCCAACTCTTTACATTTTCACTGTCTTCTCTGCTTGGCATTCCCTTCCTCTTCATCTGCTTCTTCCACTTGCAACTCTTGTACTATCCTCTACCTAAAGTCTTTTCTTCTGCCAACGCCCTTCTATGTAACTACTTTTCATCAATCACAGAGAATTTATTAAATGCCTATTTTGTATTCAAAGAATGAAACAGTTCCTTCTCCCAAAGGGCTTACATTCTAATATGGGAATGAAATGTAGGGTATTAGTCTTGTCTTTACTTTTAATTTTAATTTTTAGTCTTCTGTTTATTTCGTATATACTTTTATTATGTATAAATTGTTTTCTCTAGTAGAATGTAAGCTCCTTCAGGGTAGAGATTTTTCTTGTCGTTTTATCTCTTGTACTTAGCACAGTGCCCTGATATATAGAGAGTATTGCAAAAATCTTAGTGTATTTTTAAGCTACTAAAGCCTTAAAACTGTACTAAAACTTTTGGAACATCCTCTTATAGATGTCACTGAAATTCCTTGCAATTAAATTAAGGCTATTAGAGTTTTAATAAGTACACTCTATTGTATTCTATGAAAATGGGAAGTTCATGTATGACATGTAATTACTCAAGCGGTTTATATCTAAGGCAATACAACTGATAATGACAAAGCCAAAACTAGATTGTAGGTCTCAGTGCAGTACAGAACAATTTCTTTCAATACAGTTATTCTCTTATCAGTCTTCAAAAAAAAAAGATACTGGCTTATCTGTTTAGCCTTGAGGTTCTGAGTTTGGTAGTTAGAGGGGGTCCACAGATGGGTGTCATAGTGTCTGTGTACTTGATGGGGGGAAAATTACATCTTTTTTCCCACTAACCTCTAAAGTTTAGAATTTCTTTTAATTATTAATGTGTGCAATAATTTTCTGAGAAATGGTCTGTAGCTTTACCAGACTGCCAAAGTGGCCCACAATTTAAGTAAGGTTTAAGAATCTTTAGTTGAACCCCTTAGTGGTTCCCCAGCTAGAAGAGTCTGGGGCAATACTAGGTATCCGCCTACTGTCATGTGTTTTCTTGGGTTCTCCATTAACAGTATAGGGTCATAGATGTTGAACTGGAGAGGCCCAGTGGATGTCTAATCTAATCCCCTCATTTTACAGATGAAGATACTTTGGCCCAGGGAATTATGTGATTTGCCCGAAGCCACACAAGGATTGAGCATCAAGAGGGAGGGTTTGAACCCAGGTCCTCTAAGTCTAGAGGCAGTGTTCCTGCTGTATTGATTAAGTAATAGTTGTAATAAAAGACCCACCTTATTCCATCTGGAAGTTTATTTGGGTGACAAGTCCTGGTTCAATTAGTTTTTCTCAAAGCTTTTCCCTGGGCTTCTCTAACAACCTTTATGACTCTTATATATTGCTTTGTTGAGTCATCCTTTTGCTTCCTCCTATTAAATGTGGGTTTTCCCTAATGCTCATCCTGAACCCTCTTTTCTGCCTCTAAAATTTTTTCCCTCTCTAAATTTTCTTTCTTGGTGATTTCATCAGCTCCAGGGGGTTCACTTATTATCTCTGTGTAGGTGACTTACACCTCTATATATCTGTTGCTATCCCTCCCTGATCCAGTTCCTTATTGCCAGCTATCTGCTAGACATCTCTTACCTGGATGTGCCATAAATATCTCCAACTCAGCATGTGCAAAGTAGAACTTGTATGTTGTGCTAGCTAACTCTCCTCCAGACTTCCCTGTTTCTGTTGATGGCACCATCATTTATCTACGTTTCCAACCTTGGAGTCAGTCTCCACTCATACTCCCTCACAGTTGCCAAGTCCTGTCTAGCCTACTTTCATACCAGCCCACTTCTCTCTATTTATGGAGCCTCTTCCCTAGTTCAGGCCCAATTTAAAAAAATTTAACTTCATTTTTTTTTAATCACCAAAAATCCACCATCTTCACTCTTCCTCTCCCCCCCTAAAAAAAATGTCCCTTGTTACAGACACATAAAATGAAGCAAAATAAATCCCCTAAGTCTTAATCTGCCATATTGAATTCATCATCTCTCAGGAGGTAGGCAGCATATATCATCATGAATCTTATGCATTTATCAGAGTTCTAAAGTCTTTCCAAGTTGTTTGTATTTACAGTCATGTTATTGTATTAATTTTTCTCAGTTCTATTTATTTTATTCTGTATCAGTATATACAAGTATTTTCAGGTTTCTTTGAAACTGTCACCTTTGTTTCTTACAGCATGATAATATTCTATCACGTTAGTTTCATAATCTATTAATTGAATTATTCCAGTAACCTCTTAATTGATCTTCCTGTTTCCAGTCTCTTTTCTTCTCCAATCCATCTTCTACTCAACTGCAAAATTTGAACTCAGGTCTTTCTGACTCTGGGCCCAACACATTACCTGTGCCCACTTCATAGACGTACAGTTACGTGTACATTAAGTACAAAAGTACTTAATGTTTACTGAACTGAATCTGACCTTAGATTTTTAGCCCACTCCTTAGCATTTTATGCTAAGTATCATGTAGCCCCTAAAGTTCTTGAAATATCAACACCTTAGAATAGTGCTTTCCTTAGGGTGTTTAACCATTTTCTGTTGCAAGAGCAGTATAAAAATACATATTAAAAAATCTTATTGAGGAATTCCACTGGCATCTGGGAAGCATTTGATTGTAGTTCCACAAAGTCATATAAATAAAACCTAAATCATTTTAATTTTTTAAGTTTAATTGCATTAAATTGATGACATTGACAGTAAGTGGTCCATAATTTTTCTTATTCCACCTATTTCACTTAACTTTTGAGAGATTGAGATTAAATGTTAAATGTAGAGTTTTGGCAGCAGTGCACACCTTGAAAAATATGACTTGACTTTCGCACGTATCTTAACAAATTCATAGTTTGAACTTTCTTTATTATCTTGATCCTCTCTCTAACTACTTCTTTGATCAAAGGCTTTTCTGTGGCTTCCTTTTGGAGTTAGCAATTAGTCTGATAATAGCCAGTAATATATAAACCATATCCTAATTGGGGTCAAGACTCATTTTTGATAATCTTAGAACTGTTCTGCCTCTTTCTTTTATGCCTTCCAGTTGTATCAGCATTTTCACTATATACTCAGCTACTATTTAGATCCTTTTTTCCATTTCATAATACACATACCTTTTTAGGTAGGAAAGTAGAAGCACGCTATAAGTTTTCTGTAAAGTGAATTTATTAGATCCTATTTTTGCATTGATTTCCATTGTATACTCATAGTTACTCAGCCTCAGCCTGCTTACATATTGTTTCTATGATAATAATCAAACTCTTGCATTTAAGCTAGACTCAAACTGAAATAGTGTTTGTTTAACCAGAGTCTGACAGTCTGTTGATCACTATTATGTATTAACTGGTTACTTGCATTCCAGACAATAGGGATAACAGTATGTCGTTGGATCTCAAATTCTTTTAAGTTCAGAGAATGTTGTTACAGTATAATATAACGGAAAGAACATTAGACTTGTAAGAAGACAACTTGGAATCTAGGTTCTGCCACTAATTGGTTGTTCCTGTAGTTTTGGGCATAGTGTTTATTAACCTTTGTAAGCCTCAGTTGTTTCATAAGTATGGTGGGGATAAGGATAGAACTGGACCTCTTATTTCATTGGTAGAGTGAATTCCCAGATAAGGGAACTTCCCTCAATAAGTACAGACCAGAACCTTCTTTGCAACTTATATTATTTGCCTAGGACTCTGAAAAGTTCTGTGAATTACCCAGGTTTCAGAGCCCATACGTGTCAGCCGGGGAATTTGAATCCAGGTCTTACTGATTTCAACTTTTTTTTTTTTTTTTAACATTTTGTCTGCTACTCCACATTGCATTTCATACGATGGACATAATGATGCTTTTAGCAGTCCTGCCTCACAGGAATGTTAGGGTCCAATGAGATTTTTGTAAGTACCTTTTAAAGTGCTATGTTAATAGAAACGATTATCTTTGAGCAGAGGCAGCTTACTGTAGTATTAAGAGCACTAGACACAGAAGAATTGACTTATGTCTTCCTTTGCTGTGGGGTTCCTTTTGTGATTTTAAGCAAGTCACACTATGAAATTATTTCTTCAAGTATAAAATAAAGATGAAGATGATGATTGTAGTGGCATTGCTTATTTAATTGGACTGTTAGGAGAAACAAATGAGAATCTATAGTTCTAGCATCATAAGCTGCTATTTTTGTGTCATTATTTATGGATTTCCTGAGAATTAATTTAAGTGAACTTCAATTAAGCAGAGAATACCTTTGGCCTAAAAATAATTGTACATCTAGTTGCATTATAAATATTTGAAATAGGTCTTATGAACTGCTTTGATCTTTTTATTTTAGACTCAGTCACCAGAACACAAATACAGAATAGAGAAAAGAAACAAAAACATACCAAAAGCTTAAATATTAGAATGTAAATAGAAAGTAAGAAAGGGGGAAAAAGCATATCATGTGCATAGCAGAACATGAGAGGATTCAAAAAATGCAACAATAAATTTTCATTTCAAGAAAGCCTGTGTGATAAATACTACACATTATGTTAAGAGCTGTCCATCTTTTCTTTGCTTCCTTGTAAGTTTTCTTCTGTTCTCTGCTGTGCACTTTTTTTTAAACTTTGTTCTTTTCTCCTCTTCTCTCGCCCCCGCGGAAGGCTAGAATTAATTGTGGATATATTTCTCTATAGCTATAGATATACACATATACTTTCCCAAACAAATTTTGCTCCTGATCTTTGTTTTTATGTTTGTACATACTTGTTTCCTGTCCCTCCTGCCTCTTCTACGTTACTTCTACCGGTAACCTTGCCCTCCTATTATTTGCCTACCCCCCTCCAAGGATCCCTCCCCTATCCTCCCATTCCCAAAAATCTAAACACCCTTCTGTAGCCCTATAACCTATTCCCTCTCCTTCCCCTCTAGAGATCCGTCTCTTATCCTCCCATTCTCATCAATCCAAATACCATTCTATGCCCACCCTTTTACTTGTTCCCTCACCCTCCCCTCTAAAGATCCTTCCCTTGTCTTCTCTCCTCTCCCCTATCCCCTTACCATTTTTATTTCTTCTAAATTTAGAAGACTTTTACACTCTTCTAAATACACACACACACACACATACACACACATATGTATGTATATGTATTATTCCCTCTTAAACACCCTTCCTTATGGCCTTCTTCCCTATCCAATTCCTCTGTATTGATTCTTCTTGTTTTACCCCATTTGTATAAAATAATTACTGTTTTTAGCTGCTCCTAAATGGTTTCACTTTTTAAATTCCTATCATACTTAGACTTTTCCTAATCTTATTATTTTTTATTAATTATTGAGCATTATTTTTATAACTACACTTATTAACAATATTAATAAGAATTGTTACTTAGTAACTATTGATTATCAATGATAATCTTAGACATACATTTTGCATTTTACATATATACAAAGTAAACAGTCTGTCCTTACTGAATCCTTTGTCTTTGGTATGTGTCTTTTATTTTTCTTGGCTCTTACATGTCATATGCCTAAAATGCTGTTTCCTCATCTATGGCCTGGGCTTTTACTTTGACTCAACTCAAATCCCACCTTTTACAGGAAGTTTTTCCCAGGCCCCTTTCTCATCACCCCACTGAGTGCACGTTCCATCCATACTGTATTGACTTGAATGTACATTTTCTTAATCTTTACTTAGTTGGAATGTGAGCTTCTTGAGGGAAAAAACAGTGGTTTTACTTTTGTGTGCCCAGCATAGAACATGCTTGTTGACTAGAGAGGCATGTGTGGAGAACTCAAGAATAATTCAGAACCTTTGTATTGGCTCTTGATGGGTATGTGATTGTGGTCAAGTCAGTTAATCTCTGTTGACTTTTGGCAACAACGTAGGACTTAATTTTTAAGTCATAGAATTTGTGTTTTGGCTTAGGTGGTTCCCATAATGATAAAAATTATAGTAACGTAAAGTATTGGCATTTTTCTGGTGGGTAGTTGGGACTTGTTTTGAGGTAAATAATGATAAGGGAATTAAAGATTGCTACGTTGTGACAGAACAGTTATGGCAGACTCACTTCTGCTCTTGGACTTTTATTGGAGTTTTACAGACCTATTTCTTGTCTGGAATTCAGTTTAACAACATAATAATACTCATACTATGAACTTCCTACCTAAGTTGAAAGTGTCATGCATGCAGAACTATTAATTGCTACGTTATTAGGGTAGAATTTTAACTAAGTATTAGATATAAGAGAGTTTGTTGTAAGATGATTAAATAGCACTTGCCAGATGATTTTTACGGTGATATTCCTTTATTAAAGGCTTGCTTTCCCTCATTATGGTTTGGAATTTTGCCTGGGTACACTGAGTCAGTAAAATGTACTCAGGCCCTCATAGGTATTATTAGGAAAGTCTTTAGATTTAGTTATCTTGTTATATGAGGACCAACCTTGAATGAGAGACATACTTCCTCAAAGCAAGTAAAATGAAGTTAGATGAAAATACCACTTTTACAGCTCTTTAGAAGCCTTTTCAAGCTAATTTTGGATATTTATTTGTATTGCCTTAAGTTTGAGCCAAATATAAATCTTCCTGTTGCAATGGAAGTAGTGTATACTTACTCCTTCAAGAAATGTCTAGTGTTTTTAGGTCCAGAAAAGGTGATTTCACATTCTAAGGGAAAGAACCTTGGGGCAACTTGTATTTTAATTCTTTATTAGAATAGCTTAATTTTTCATAATTACAAATATTATGAAATAATTATATATAGGTTGGGTTTTTTTTATTTTGTTTACAATTTTATCACCATAAACTTACATACTCCCAGGAAGCATTGTGGTATGGAGCTGACCATGTATTCTTAAAGGCTTTATCAGTAGAACATACTAAACTTTGACTATTTTAAATCAGAATCTTGATGTATTAATTTTGACATGTTCTTAAACACAATGGTTGTTAGAATTTCTTTCCCAAAATGTTATTTTTGTGTAATAGGAAATAACCAATTTTGCTTGTTTTTATTGTTAGGTTCAAGGTAAAGACCCTTCAGTGGAAGTCACCCAGGACCTCATTGATGAGTCAGAAGAAGAACGATTTGAAGAAATGCCTGAAACCAGTCATTTGATTGACCTGCCTACATGTGAACTCAACAAACTTGAAGAGATTGCTGACTTGGTTACCTCAGTTCTCTCCTCACCTATTCGTAGGGAAAAGTTAGCACTGGCCTTGGAAAATGAAGGTTATATTAAAAAACTACTGCAACTTTTCCAAGTTTGTGAAAACCTAGAGAACACTGAAGGCTTACACCATTTGTATGAAATAATTAGAGGAATATTATTCCTAAATAAAGCAACTCTGTTTGAGGTGATGTTTTCTGATGAGTGTATTATGGATGTCGTGGGATGCCTTGAGTATGATCCTGCTTTGGCTCAGCCAAAAAGGCATAGGGAATTCTTGACCAAAACGGCAAAATTTAAAGAAGTTATACCAATAACAGACTCTGAACTTAGGCAAAAGATCCATCAGACTTACAGGGTACAATACATTCAGGACATCATTTTACCAACACCATCTGTTTTTGAAGAGAATTTTCTTTCTACTCTTACTTCCTTTATTTTCTTCAACAAAGTTGAGATTGTCAGCATGTTGCAGGTGAGTATGAGAAGATTTTGAGACATTTAGTGGTTACCAAATTCTTAAAACTTTACAAGCTCTGTTACAACTATGTAACTTTGTTACTTGTCACATGTGATAACAGTTTTTAGCAGCTTTGACTTTTAAAATCACATCACCTTTTATATTTGTGTGCTTCAATGTAGCCATTTGAAACTTTAGATTCTTTTAAAACATTCTCTAGTGATGAAAAAATAACCTCTAAGTATCTAAATAACTCAGTAATCATTGTAGGTGTGATGATTGACAAATTAAAGGGAGGGGACATTACTTATTTTTAACTTATAAAAAAATCAGGTTATATAGATGACAAGCAATTGATTTGGTCTGTATATTTGGGGGTTTTAAAAAGGATATTCACATAAAATTTGTTATTAATCTGTTGAATCTTAATGACAAAAGTAGAACTGCTTTAGTTACTACATTATATATAATACATGATAAATACTAACTTGATAATTTACCTTTGGTTTTTTACATATTAGATAGCAAATATTTATTATGTAATTAATGCTGTTTTGTGAGGTACTCTTTGTGATTCTGTTAGCCAACCATTATCCCTTATTCTAATCTACTACTATGGCCAGTGGTGTACTGAAACCAGTTCATACTGGCTCATGATGGCCAGTTGTTAAATTTTCAGTGTGAGCATTTACTCCCCAGAAATCAGCAACCACTAGAAATTAGTGCTTGACTTATTGTTTTTGTTGGTTGTCTAGCCTCAGGAAAGTGAGGGAGAAAATTTATAATGCAGATTAAATTTTAAAGGTGTGTTGTGTGGAGGTTTTGGGGGAGCCAGTTGTTGAACATTTATTAGCATACCAGTGACTATATGACCCACTTTTGCCAGGCTATCCCTTTACCTATAACACATTTTCTCATGACTCCTAAGGTTTGGTAACCTAACGAAGAAGAAAACTGCCATTAGTCCCCTTTTCTGTTCACAGGTCCAACTTTGGGATATTAATGTGCCAAAAATAGTCTGACTGCTGTCTCATCAGCTGGCAGGTGGCCAGTTCAGTTTTAGTTCCAGAAAGATGGAAGTTGAGCCAGGCTAGACTTAGAGATGGTATAAAAGCTTCCATGTGCAACATTTTCTGGTTTTCAAGTTGCCATTTAGTAAGTTAGATGTATTTCTACATCAGTGTCGGAGTATGTCTAAAAGGAATACATAATAAATCATAAGTATGGTCTTATGTGTTTTTAGAATAATTTCTCCCAACTAATCACATTTCATCTTGATCTGTGAATATTTTTAATACTTTACAGTTCAGATAGTTTGTCTTTTTTAATCAATAGATTGCTATTGTGTAAATGAAATACAACTTCAAAAAATAGGTAGTCTTGTTGATGATTGTTTCAAAGAAATCTTAATGTTATATGTTTTATGAGATTTATAGATCCATGTTCATCTATTAGTTTAATAATGTAATTTTTTAAGGGATTATTTCCTGGGTACATACTTCAGTTCTTAAAATGGTATTTAAATCAGGAAGTCTTTCTAGTACTACTTAATGTTACTAAGTAGTGTTGATATGGATACCAGTAGGTAAGAAGGAAATCGATTAGCTTGACACATTGCATAGAGTTCTAACTAACAAATTCTACATAAAGTGTAAATGCTTCAGTGATGTGAGTACGTATTTCATTGGTAAATACTCTTTCCTCCAGGTAGATCATAAGCCTTTTATAACTTGGCAACTGTTCTTCTAGAATTTCTGGGCTGAATAAAAGGAACCAACCATATGATGAGCTTCCCAACTTAGTTTGGTTGGTCCTCAGGCAAAAAATACAGTCAGTTTTGGGCCTTTCTGCCTTATTCTGATATCTCATCAAGGAATGGGTTTTCAAAGACACACTCTGGCACAGCCTAGCAGATTAGAAAGTCTTTACATAAAATCCAATAATCTAAGTGTAATAATCATACTAAATCATAATATGTCTATGCTGGTTTACTCTAAGCATGGTGCTTATGGGGCCATAGTGCAACACATGGAATAGTCAGCTCTGCATACCTCTATCCATTTAATTTTACTCCACTTAAGAAAATAAGTTGACAAGATGGAGGTACTTCCCACAAAAATTACAAATAAGATCATCTGCTTTTCAGAGCAAGAAATAAACAAGCATTTGAAGCCAGATTTCACCATAAATGCTTTAGATGCTAAGATAAAAATGAACCTGTCCTTGCCCTGAGTAAGATCACATTAGCCTGGAAGCTGTAATTATATTTCCCCAGAGAGGGACTGGATAGAAAGAGTAAGGGTGTTTAAGGCAAATCTTTTAATAACTACTAGGAAAAAAAATAGTTTTTTCTCATGCTGAAGAATTATTTTGCTATATAACAGACAGCACATATTTAGAACAATGCATTACTTATAGTAAGTGCTTAATAAATGTTTTCTTTGGAATGACTGCTACATTATTACTGATTGCATTCAAACAGATTTTCTTTTTGTCTTTTCTGGCGTTTTAGAGAGACCTATGATACCAGTCTAAAAAGCTCTAGATTCCAATGCTTTCATTTATACTGGGTATCTCAAAGTCTTAATGTAGAAAATTCTTAAACATCCACAAGTTGGCGATATAGTTCCCATAGAAATTGCAAAGTAAGACCCTCTCCTTTCTGAAACAGGAAATCAGCCTATCTTCTCTCTATTAATTGAGAAAGCTTGTTCCTAAAAATATTGAGTGATTTTAGTTGTGTCTGTCTCTTCATGACCTCATTTGGGGTTTTCTTGGCCAAGATATTAAAGCAGTTTGCCATTTCCTTCCTCAGCTTATTTTATAGATTAGGAAACTGAGGTTAACAGGATTAAGTAACTTGGCCAGGATCACACAGCCAAATGTCTGAGGCCAGATTTGAATTCAGGAAGATGAGTCTTCCTGACTTCAGGCCTGGTACTTTACATATTTCACCCCCTGGTTGCCCATCCTTTTCCTAAAACTAGATGATTGTATCTCATGCTCTCCTCCTTCCCCCTCCCAGCAAAATTGAATCAGTACTTGTTAGATCTATCTGACAAGATATGGAATTTTCAAGTCTTTGAAGTTGAGTAATTTTAATGAATCTTTCGAAATGATTTCTAAAAGAACTTTTTTGTGTAAAGATTTAGAAGAGAGCTGTTGAGGTTGTGATTGAGATGTATTGGTGGGATGTGTTCTTTTTCCTGTACCTTTGAATTTTAGAATAATGCTAAATATTTGAGGGGTCATATTACTTGAATATTTATTAATTGATGTTTTGTTTTACCTAAGTTTTAAAATATTAGGGGGCTGAATGATTTCTAACATCCTGCCTAGCTCTTGCTCTGTCCTGCATCTCTGTTCCCCTTCACAACCAAACTCCTAGAAAAAGCTGGTTTTTCTTTGTTTCTATTTCTGCTTTTATTACTATTCAAGCCCTTGTGATCTGATCTTCAAACCTGGCACTCAGCTGCATTTGTTCTCTCCAAAGTTACCAATGCTTATTGACTTTTCTCAATCCTTATCCTTCTTGACCTTTGTATGTGGTACTGCTGACCTTTTTTCCTTGTGTTTCTCCCTCCCCCCCAACACTGCAAGCTCTTGAGTGTGCTCCCTTCTCCCCCCCTCTCTTGCCCTCTTTCTCTCTCTTGCCCTCATGCTCTTTCTCTTTCTCAGATATCTTCGTACCTGTCTGTTCCACCTGTCTCCTTTGTTGTGTCATCATTCATAGGCAGTGCTTTAACTGTGAATATATCTCATTGCTCTATTTTGAGCCCCTTTCCCTCTCTATTCTTGGGGACCTTGTCAATTCAATTTTCTTTATGCAGATGATGCCTAAGTACAACCCTAGTCTTTTCTGAACCCAAAAGCCAAGGTTCATTACAATCCTCTGAAGGAAAATTGCCTTCCCATCACCAACACCACCTCCTCCCCAACCCCTCTCTTAGATATTTGCACTGACCTTCTCTGAGAGTAGAACTATGTTCTTTAACTAGTTTTGATAATTCATTTTCTGCCCAAGGTATAAAAAAGTACACCACTGAAATAGAACGTCCAAGTTTCTTGATGTGTGGGTTTTCCTACTTTCCTGAGTATCATAATTCTTATCCCCTACATTTCAACCATTCCCTTTTAATGTTGAAGTTTCATCCTTTTGGGGGGTCATATTGACTCAAGAAAGTTTACAAATTGAAAAGACACTACCAAGAAATATGGCCAGAACCAGGAATTTTATGAGGAATATCCTTTTAATGATTTTTGTTAGCTGTGAGATCTAAACTCTGCTTGAGAATAACTTTGGAACTTCTGATGTAGCGCAACTGAGGTGCCTCTGTTGAATTGTACAATGTGACTTGGAAATAACTTTCATCTGCCTTTGATTGATAAGATTATGATTAAATGAAGCCAGGGTCACAGGTTTGAACCCTATAAAGAACTTGCAACTTTTCAGCAGAAAATCTGTTCTACCATTACAAACTGCATCCTTAATGAACAGGCAAGGGGATGTAACTACCTCAACACAGTTTTTTAAAAATTATATCTTATTGTCTTATAAAGATTCACCTTCTCTCCCTTCTATCCATACTTCACCACCCTCCACTTCCCTGCAAAGAAAGCAAAAAAACCCTTGCTATTAAGATATTTAATCAAGCAAAATAAATTCCTCCATTGACCATGCCAAAAAAAAATTAGTCTTAATCTACACTTAAAAGTCCATCATCTCTCTACTGAGAAGGTGGATAGCATGTTTTTCATCAGTAGTCCTCAGGAGTTGTGAGTAGTCATGCTTATCAGAGTTCCTAAGTTTGTTAAAGTAGTTTGTCATTACAGTATTGTTGATACTGTATAAAATGTTCTCCTGGTTCTGTTCACTTCATTCTCTATCAGTTCATACAAGTCTTCCCAGGTTTCTGGTATCATCCCTTTTTACAGCACAGTAGTCTATCATATTCATATACCATAATTTGTTCAGCCATTCCCCAGTTGATGGGCACCCTATCAGTTTGCAGATCTTTGCCACCTGAGAAAGAGCAGCTATAATTATTTTAGTACATATGGTCTCTTTTCCTCATTCTTTGGTCTCTTTCAGTATACACCTAGTAATTAACATAAACTCTTTATTGGTGTTGGGGGAACAGTCCAGTCATAGTGCTTTCTCCCAATTGAGCCATAAAAGACAAAATATATAATCCCTATCCTTAAAAAAAAAAAAGGATTTGATTTTAGAGTTCTTTTATATTAAATGAAAAGAAATTCATAAATATCTGGAAGAAAATAAAATTAATAAGTTCTACAGAAGCAAATTTGGTAACATTTGATAATTTGAGATTTAAGGATTTAGGGAAAAGTAATCCAAACTGTACTTATAAGTATACCACTCTGCGGTGTAGTTGTCCTTCATGGTAGACTATTGACTCCCTAACAAGGTCAACCCAGTGTACCGTTGTCAAAAAAGATATATTGCCAGAAATAACTTTGCAAGCAATTTTTTTTCTTTTTTAAAACTATAATCTACAATCCTTTCTGTGGTTTTAGTTAATGCAAATTAAGAATGATGTGATGGATCTAGGGAAGAGAAAGCAAAAGGCAACCAAAATGGTAAAAGAAATAGAGTATTTTCTTGGTGAAAGTCTTTTCAAAAGAAATGGCTAGGACTTTTCAGCCTGGAAAGAAGTGGGATGAGAGTGGGAGTAGAAGAGATTGATTGAGAAGAGTCAGAATATGACCAAATTTTATATTGACATGATATGTCTTAGATAAGGTAAACATGGACTTGTTTCCCATCCTGCTGAAACTAAAATCATAAGATTTAAAGCTAAGAAGACAATCTTAGAGGCCATCAAATCTAACATTTTTACAAATGAGGGAACTGAGTCACAAAGAGGTTATATAACTTGGGCATCCCTTGAGGTTTAAAAGAATTACTTTGTAGATAAATAAAAGCTACATTAATGAAACTTTTATTTTAGATGATTAAACTAAGGCCCAAGATGAATTGATAAATTAGTTTAACTGATATGTCATACTGGATCATGCTAATGATTTATTTTCCCAGTATTTAGTTTCTGACAATGGCTCTGTGCGTTTGTGTGCATGCACTCACACACATGAACATGGTTTAACATCTGTGATGTTGACTTCTCAAGTGAGGGCTGGTGGAAGTGTTTGAGGTACATCCCTCATTTTTTTGAAGGACAATTTGATTTTGCTTTCATGAAAATATAAGTAACTCTGTAACTGTGTTGCAATCTTTATAAAATTATACAGTATCTTATATACCTAGTTATTTGAGGAATGAGGTGATCATCTACATGAATATTCCCAAACCCGAAAAATGCCAAAACTTTTAAAGCAATTTTTGTGGAAATTTGTATGTTAATTATATACTTTCCTTTTTAGCATATTGAATATAAATTCTTTATAACTCAAACTCATCATTGTAAATACTGTCTTACTGGAAAAAGTGTTATTTGCTATTACACTAAATGGCTCCAGAGTGATATGTTTTTTAGTTCTTGTGTCTGTTTTTGATAGTTTTTCTGTCTTTCCTCAATGTCATTTGTTCTTTCTTTTATCACTGTACCTTCCTCCAAGAAGTATTCTTCCATATCACCCCCAATTTATAATCTGTTGTGGCCTGAGAAAGTTATATAATTTATTTTACTACACTTGTGTTTAGAGTAAAGTATATCTGATTAAGGACTTGAAAGGATCTCCTGTGATTGAAATGTGCATGGACTTTCTGCCCTCTTCTTGACCACTCAGAAACCTTTTTGCTTTGTTAATCTTAGTTACAGAATTACAGAGTTTGAGAGTTAAGAGACATTAGTAACCATCTAATCAAATCTGTATTATTGTTATATTCCTAATAGTTTGGAGTTATTGACTAAGTATGGTACTGTTTAATAGAGAACTTAAATACTGGTGGTTTTGCACCTGAATGATAAATATACAGAGCTTGGAATTTTAGATCTACTCTGAAATGTTATATGTAATTTATTGAAAGTGCTGTTGCTTTAAGAAATCCTATTATATTTTCTAAATCATGTATTGTTAATATTTTGTAGTAATTGTTATTTATCATGCAGGAAGATGAGAAATTTTTGTCTGAAGTTTTTGCACAGTTAACAGATGAAGCTACAGATGATGATAAACGGCGTGAATTGGTAAGTTATTAATTCTTGAAGTTCAGAATAGCTGAAATCAATTATTCTTTTGGCTTCAATCCTTTTTTTTTTTTTTTGTTAAACTAAGGATTACAATAAAAAATAATTTTCCTGGAGGAAAATATACTCTGTTCTATTTCATATTATCACAGAGAGCTTGAAGATATAAGTTTTAATCAGGCTCTATGAAAGCAGTTTGAACGTTTTATGCTTGGGTTTTAATTGTTTGAAGCTATATCAGGGAGGAGATTTGCAAAAGGGAAATTGCCATGACTTGGGTTGATTTGGACAAAGATAACTGAAAATAGAACTTAAGTCTTATTTTAGTTGTTTCCTCTGCTAAGGAAAATAATCTTAGGCCTGGAAATGAAAGAAAATGGCTAATAGAAAGTTGAAACTCAGGATATACAGGCAGACAGTAAGAGAGTACCTAATTGCACTTGATGACTTAGTTACCAAGCCCAGATGAACTACATACCAGGTTACTGAGAGAACAGTAAAAAGGAAGAGATGTGAGCAAAGTAAGGTTAGGTGTCTGTGAAACTAGTAAGATGGCCTGACCCCCCAAAATAATAATTAATTCTTCCAGATCAGTTTGGTAGGTCTCTTGTGGAGTAGTCTGGGGATCTCTGCCTGGCCTTGTGCTGTTTAACATTTTTATCAACAGTTTGAGTAAAGCCATAGAATGTATGCTCATCAAATCTGCAAAAGGCACAAATTTGGAAGAGATAGCTAATTGAGTGAATGACAGAATCAAGATTCAAAAAAAAAAAAAAGACATTGAGAAGTTGAAGAGGACAAGAGACACTGAACCACTGTTTATCCAGTAAGATGGATTTTAAAGGGATAAATGTAAACCCTTATATTTGTCTAAAAAAAAGTAAACTTCTCAAATATGAGGTGAATGATGTATTGCTTTATAATTCATCTGAAAAAACCTCAGAGTTTTAGGGAACTGCAAATTCTATATGAATCACCATTGATTCTAAAGTTGATGTATAGTGTCCAAAACAAGGAAGGTGATAATACTGGTGTGCTCTGTGCTGGTCAAACTATAACTCGAGTCTTAAATTTAATTCTGAGCACTGCATTTTAGGAAAGACATTGATATTCTAGAGAATGCCCACTGTCCTGAAGAGCTTCATGATCATGCTCTGTAGGTAATGATTAAGGAAACTGGGAAATTTTAACCCGAATAGGATGGTTCTGGTTTTAGATGATAGCTATCTTCAAAATTGGAAAGGCTATCAGGGAAGAGGTGATTAGGCTTGTTCTACTTGGCTCCAAAAAACAGAAGTTAAGGATAGGTAAAAGTTGTAGAAAACTTCATATATAAGGAAGTTATAGAATCAGCCTGGTTTAAGGAAGAACCTTCTAACACTTAGAACCAACCAAAAATAGAATTGATTGCCGGAGGAGGTAGTGATTTACTTCTGAACCTCCTTAGAGATCTTTTAGGAAAAATTACATTACCATTTTTGAAGAGTGAATTCTTGTTTATGAATGAACTGGCCTAGATTGTTTCTAAGGTTCCCTCAAACTCTGATTCTCTGTGTTATACAGATGTAGTTGAATGTAGAAATTCCTTTAATATTGGATATACACAATTTTTCCAAGTTGCAGAGTTTGATATACAACAAATAACAAAGCCAAAAATAGTTTAGTAAAACTGCTTCCACATCACTAAAATGAGGGAGTTGGAGTAGATAATTGTTATTCCCTTCTAGTTCCAAAATGTGATTCTAGAAGTCATAAGTATACATATACTCATCTGACTAAATTGTTTTGATTTTACATTTTTATGCTATTGAGGATGGGGTTTAGGTGGAGGGAATTAGGGAAGATAAATATATTATTTGACTCGTTTGGCATTGATGGTTTCATTTTCATGTGTTTCTTTAAGATGCTTCAGAGGGGTTTTAGTATCTCGAGGACTCTTTCACAAAAGTCCTTCTTTGATGCTTCATCCTGGTATGGAAGTGATCCTTTGTTCTTGAAGACTGTGGCAGTAGATCACAAGCCAGTGTACTATATGAGGAAATGGCATTGGCATTAAAAAGATAAAGTTAGGAAGAGTGCCTTGATCTGAACAAAAAAATTACAGAAGAAATACTTGCAGGAGGTGACATAATTTTAAAGGCATTCAATTATTTTTCAAGATAGCTCAAAGAGGGAAGATTATGAAAGAATACGAAAGATCACAGACAGTGGTTTATCTCCCCACCCCTGCGAGACAATCAAAAAGGTATCACCAACTACTGACTTATATGCCTAGTGTCTCATCCCTATAATCTTTATGAAAATGGTCTATACTTAACATTGAAGTATCCTTGATTAAAAAAAACACCAGAAGGAACAGGAAAGTTTTCACAACTATCTTTCTGAAGCACACCACATCTTTATGATTATATAATTGAGATCAGCCAAAAATGTAAACCCAATTCCGTCTATTTTTTGGAATATTTTAAGTTGGCAGAACATAAATGTAGCTTTGAAAGTTCTTCTCAAAGAAAGTTTCTCATACATATATTAAACATCATATATACATGTATATACTACAACAGACCTAAATGTGGAAATAACTGTTGAAAAATAGACTGAGATGAGTATCAAATGAATCATAAAACAGACAAAACATGTTTACCTAAGATGTCTTGCAGTGTCATGGAAAATGACCTACATACGTAGAATCCACGTAAGAACCCCCAGTTGATAAAGTGTTCCAAGCTCTCCTTTTTGGTGATAACAGTATATTAAGATTAAGACCGCAATTAATTAATTAAGATTAATACTACAAAAACCTGATTAGCAAAATGTATAGCAATACAAAAAAAAAAGAGATCCAATCATTCATACTGTAAAAATCAAAGCACAAAATATATTATTTGCCCAGAGAATTGTAGCGTCTGAATTGGAAGGTAGTTCAGAGATCATCTATACAGTCAGTTCCTAAATAAGTCTCCTCTTCAATAAACTGATTATTATTCATCTAAATTTTGCTTAGTTGCACCCTGTCAACTTTCAGTAGCTCTGATTGTTAGTTTTTCCTTGTATCAATGCCACATTTGCTTCTTAGGGACTTTCAATAGTTGTCCCTAGTTCTGCCCTCTGTTGCCCTCAGAACAAGTTTAAAACACTTCTTCCACACGATAGCCCCTCAGATTCTTGAAAACAACTATCATGTCCCCTCTAGGACATCTTTTTGTTATCAACCGCCTCCATTTCCTTCATCCAGTGTCCATATGACTTCTTAAAACCCTTCTAATGATCTAGATGGCTAACCAGTTTCCTTGCACAAAGAACTTAACATAGTGCTCCAGATGTGACTTGACCACAGCAGAATATGGATAGATATCTCCCTATTACTGGATACTGTATAACATTAATATTAATAATGCAGCCTAAATTCAGATTTGCCTTTTTTTTCTAAACAAAGTCTCTTAATGTCATTCTTATGGAAACAAAGATATGAGCTAGGCATTACTAGAGTTAGGTGGTTTTGGAATTAGTAGAATGGCCATACTCAAAAGGTAGGCATTAATGGTTCCATGCCAACTGAGAGATTTCCTTGAGAGTGCCCTGTGCTATTTAAGATGAAGTTTGAGAAGGACAAATAAAAAATCTCATATGGATTAAAAAACTGAACTTAGGAACAAAATAGGGCAGGTCTAGCTAGACAGAAGTTCATCTAACTGGAGTGTAGACACAAGCTCAGTATGAATCAACACTGTCATAAAGGATTTCCTTTAGTCTTGGGTATTAATGATCACTCTTTGGATTTGAACATTCCAGTAATAACAGATCTATCTAACTCTAATATTACCTAATTAATTTCTAGCGACAATGATGATGGTGATGGTATTAACAGTAATAACTATAACTAACATTTATATAGCACTTACTTTGTGCCAGACACTGTTGCTAAGGGCTTTGCAATTACCATCTCATTTGGTCCTCACAGCAACCCTGAGAGGCAGATCCTATTATTGCACGTATTTCACAGATAAAGAAAATAAGGCAGACAAGTTAAATGACTTGCTAAGGGTCACACAGCTACTTGGTATCAGGCTGAATTCGAACTAAGGTCTTCCTGACTATACCTACTCTTTATCCATTGTGCCACCTAGTTGCCTATCACTCTCTTTCCATAACAATAGCATAAAAGCCTGTCACATGCTTTGCTACTATCTGGATAAAGCTGATAAAATATTTCCCCCATCTTCTGTTACAATAGCTATCAAAAAAGGAAATGAGTATGGTCTGGCACAGTCTGTTCTTGATGAAGTTTTGCTGGCTTTGTGATCACTGTTTCGTCTTCTGAATGGTTCACTAACCATTCCTTTAAAGATATGTTCTAGAAGTTTGTTAGGAATGCAAATTAAGCAGGCTGCACTATCAAACTTAATTCCATTTTTAAAAAACATTATATTTAGCCCTCTTGTTCCCTTTCCTGTTCTCCAGGGTCTGTCATAGATGACTGACAAAAGCTGAGAAATTGTATCAATCCACAAGCAGTTATTAAGTCCCAGGAATTAAGGATATAACTCCAGCAATTGGCTTCACCCCCTTGGATTTAATTAATTTTATTTAACTCATCAAGTATAATTAGGTGTCTCATCTCTTATTTATCTTGAGTTTTAACTCCCTATTAGCCTAGCCATTTTTGTTTTCTCCTGAATACTCCATAGATTATTTTTCTTGATCACAGAAAACAAATAAAAGTTTGGCAGTTCTGCCTTTTCTTTATTTAATCTTTTCTAAATCACCCCAAGCAATAGTCCTTTACCTCTTATTTTTTTAAGACAACTGGAAAAAAACATTTTGTTTACTTTAGCATTACTAGTCAGCACCAGTTTTATTCCAGACTTTCATATCCTTAATGTTATTTGTACTTTTTGGTGCCATGCTTTTGGATTCAGATTCCATTACATGTACTTGCTTCCTTCTTCTGTATTTGTCTTTTCTAAAAATATTTTTTTTTAATCTTTTTTTTCATCAGCTGGATTTCTCAGTATTCCTTTCCCTCCCTCCTCCCACGTAGAACAGAGAATTTTTAAAAATAGATTTTTATTGATATCTTGTTTCTTATCATATTTATCCCAGTTATACTTTCCTTTACTCCTCCCAGAGAGCCCACCTATATAACCAGTGGTATTTAAAAGGGGTGGAGGGGAGATCAGCAAACAAATTGATACATTGTAAAAGGCTGAAAATGTGGGCAAATGTAACACCTGTGGACTCCCACTTTCATTAAGAGTTAGGTTGGCGATGTTTTCTCATTTTTCTTTCGAGTCCTGCTTTATCTTTTACAATTATGTCACATTCACTTTTGATTTTTAATACGTGGTTCTTTTCACTTACATTGTTGTAGTTACTTTGCATGTTGTTTTTTCTTGGCTCTGCTTACTTTACTCTGCATCAGTTCATGTAAATCTTTCTATTTTTCTCTGTAGTTATTACACACATTTCTTACAGCATAATACTATGCCATTCCATTCTTGTACCATTTTTTTTTAGCCATTCCCCAATGGATAGGCATTTACTTTGTTTTCCAAATCTTTGCTATTGTACAAAAAGTATTGCTATAAATGTTTTGGTGTATATGGGGACTTTTCCCTTATTAATGACTTTCTTGGGATTTAAGCCCACTAATGTGAGCCTCTAGTTCAAAGGATATGGACATTTTAGTCACTTTATTTGCATAATTCCAAACTGCTTTCCAAAAACTGTGCCAGTTTACAACTCCACTAGCAATGTATTATACCCATTATTTGACAGCCCATCCAAATTCACTATTGCCATTTCTTTGTCATCTTTGCCGATTTTCAGGGTGGGAGGTAAAACCTCAGGGCTGTTTTGATTTTCATTTTTCTTATTAGTAATTTGGAGCATTTGTTCATGTTCTAAAATATTTTGCTGTTCTTCATTTGAGAACTGTTTATGTCCTTTCACCATTTCTCTATTGGGTAATGGTTGTTAGTCTTATATATTTTTATTTATACTTATTTATATTTCTTCTTATCAAAGAAATTCAATACAAAGATTCTTTTACTCATTATACCTCTTCCCTTATTCTAAAGCGTGTTAATTTTGTTTATGAAGAAGCCTTTCTGTTTCAAGTAATCAAACATAGCTATTTTATCTTTTGTAACTGCCTCTGTATCTAATTTGGTTAAGGATATATCTCCTATCCAGTGAGGGGTATATAAGTTGCTTTTCTTCTAAATTTTTTTATAGTATAATTTTTAATATTAAGGTTGCATAATCCATTTAGAATGTATAGTGGAATATGGTAGAAGATCACTGATCTAGGCCCAGTTTCTGCCAGACTGCTTTCCAGCTTTCCCAACATTTTTATCATGTAAGTTTTCTTCTAGATAATTTATATTTTCCACTTTATCAAACACTGGGCTATTGAGTCATATTATTTCTAAATCTCCCTTATCTAGTCTTTTCCATTGATCTTATGCTCTATTTTTTTTTTTTTTAAACTAAAGCCAAGTGAGAACTTTTTTTTTAAAGAGGAAAAGAGAAAAGCAAATTCAGCAAAACTGATCAGGACCATCAAAAAAATCTGACAATATATGTAATGCTCTTCACTGCTGGAACCCCTTTTGCAAAGGACTGGACCTGACCGAACTTGGATGGGGAGTGGGGGATGTATTCTTACCATTTATTTGAGACCAAGGTTATTATTCTTTGTAATTTTTCAGTATTCATTTTCAGTTTCTTTGTGGTGGTTCTTTCCATTTGTATTGCTGTAGACGTTGTGTATGTTTTCTTGGCTCTTGTTTCCCTCTCTGCATCAGTTATGTGTTACCATGATTTTCTGTATTTACCAAATTAATTGTTTCTTACAGCATGGTACATTGATATATCATAATTTTTTTTTTTTAAGCCATTCCCCAGTTGATGGACGTGTACTTTGTTTCCAGTTCTTTGCTACCACAAAAAGTGCTACTACAAATTTTTTAGGATTTTTTTTTGTCGGTGACCTCCTTGGAGTATAAGCCTAGTAGTGGAATCTATGGGTCAAAGACTTTAGTCGATTGATTTGCATAATTCCAAACTGCTTTCCAGAATTATTTTGCTAATTCATAGTTCCATTAACAGTGGAGTAGTATGCCTGTCTTTCTACAGCTTCTCAAGTGTTGACTATGTTCACACTTTATCATCTTCGCCAATTTGCTGGGTGTGAGGTGAAACCTCATGCTTGTTTTTATTTGCCTTTCTCTGATTAGTGATATTGGTCATTTTTTCATATAACTAGTTAATAGTGTATATTGTTTTTGTATAGTACTTTTTAAAATTCTTTATTGGTAAATTCCCTGTGCATCTCCTTCTCTATATATTCTTTTTATTCCTTCTTGGAATTGTTTCCTTTTGTCTCTTCAGAATGAAAAATTTCATTCTTGAGAGTATCCCATCCTTTCTGAGCTGACTTTATCTATAGAATTTTAGACTGAAATGTTTGCCTTCCTTTCTCTGAACTTTTGAAATCTGCTTTACTAAAATCTAAGGTTCATGTTTGACTTCTGGTTTTCTTTTTCATCTCTATCATAAATTCTAAGATAAAGTGTTCACTTCTCTGCAAAGGTCTTATCATTTCTATCCTAGCAATCACTTTTTCTTCTTGATATGAATCAGATCTAGAAGTTGTTCCCTTTTCTTGGTTCCACTACTTCTAAAGAAAAAATTATTAAAGCAAATAAATGTAATTATTAGCTGTCCTGCTGCAAATAAAGATTGTTATTAGCTTTCGGCAGAGAGAGAGAGAGAGCCCCTGGAACTGTCTTGATAATTGAGGTCTCTCATTACTATTATATAAAGCCTATGTGCTAGTCTTATGTTTCCTGACCTTTTCATCTGTTTCCTCTTTCTAGCCATGTGGTCTGTGCAGTTGTTATGAAGATCAGATATGTTAATAAAAGTAAAATACAAACCTTAAAGCAGTATTTAAAATGTCAGCTGTGATTATCAATAAAACAGGAACTGAGAACCCAGAGAGATTCAGTGATTTGCCTGGGGTCACACAGCTAGTAAGTATCCAAGGTGGGATTCAGATGCAGGACTTCTGACTCACAAACCTTTTTGCCCACTAGGCCACGTGTTCTCTCAAAAAGTGAATGCAATCTTACGCTTGAGGCATAGTGCCAAAAATGAGAGGAATGAGAATCATAGGCTCTTGGGTATAGAGATGCAAAGGACCCTAGAGGTTGCCCAGACCCACTTCCTCATTTATTACATCTCTGAGTTCAGATTTGGCATCTTAGATTTTGATCTCTGGTTCACTTTTTTCACTGAATATATTTGGTATACTTGTATATAAACATCTCAGGCCATGGGCTTTATTTCTGTCTGTTAGATTTTATTTCCTGTGACTTTCTGGGTGTCTTCTTTTTTTTCAATTTAGCTATTTCCTCTTAGATTATTACTTAGGTTGTTCCCCTCCCTTTTCAATTTAAAACACTTTGATGGGATTTATAAGGCAGACAAATGTATCTTTCTCATTCCTGTGAGATACACTTCATTCTTTGCCTCTCACTTTTCATTCCTGAGTATTTTTAATATGGACCAGGAATATAAAACTTATTTTCAGAAACCATCTTAATAACCAGCTGATTATTTCTCAAAACTGCCATTTCTTCTGAAATCCTTGCCTTTGATTGGTGGCAGTGATTTTTTAAAATACCACCTGTACTCTTAAAAGTCTTCACTTTCTTCCCCAGACATGAATGCTACTGGATGGGTCTTAATTTGATTGCAGAGGAGCTGGGCCCAGAATTGAGCAGGTGGTAGTTTTTTGGATGGGTTGTTTTTTGGGAAAGTAGGATGTGCTTCTAGTGATCACAAACTGCTCACTGTTACAAAGACCCACTTCTTTATCACTTGTGTATTCTTCTGGTGTTGCTTTATTGTTAGACTTTATGAAACAAAGGATTTAGAACTGGAGGTTACTTTAAAGATTTCCTAGTCCATTCTTCTCATTTCTTCTCTGGGAAATTTTAAGAGGGCAGGAGCTTTTTCATTTTTGCATTTGTGTCTCTAGCATATAGAATACAGTGCATGGCAGCTAACACATTTTAGATACTTGATTACTGATGATGATATAGAGATGCAGGGATATGATGTGACTTGCTCAAGTCTGTACATGTAGCATTCTTGGAGTCAGGATTCCATTCCAGTTCTTCTATATCAGAACAAAGGCTTTTGTGCAAGAAGTGGCATAAAAAGATTATGGTGAAAAAAAATAAAGGGAAGTGGGCATGTTGCAGTGGTAAGCATGAGACACGAACTGGACAGTTAAAATGCTCCGTTAGTACTACTGAGAGATTAAAATAATCAGAAGGCCTCTGGCATGTTAGATGTTTTATGGAAAGACATAGAAAAGAATCACATAGGCTAAGAAGAATTGTTAATCTCCATTGGTGTTAGTAGTATCCATATGTATGAAATTACACATCCACCAGCATATCTTTAGGATGATTCATAATCTCTCAAGCATTCTCCAGGACAAATAGTCCCCATCATACAAACATCAGACTTGCAAACATCATGTATGTACAGATATTTGCCCCTGTCTTTCTTTCTACTGTGTCTTAGAATTGCAAAAATCCTTGCTGCTGCTTTGGGAGCAATGTTTCAAAAATTTAAAGCGCTTAGATTTTCTGTGCTTGTGAAAGTGAGAGAAAAGAAAAAACTTAGAGAAGGGGATGGTCTGCCTATGGGGTAACTTGTTTCTTCCCAACACATTACATCACAGTAAATTTTTAAACACACTTCTGTTATGCTGCCAGAAATTTAGATATAAACATCTTCTTTTCAAAATATAAAATCCCTTGGAAGCTTATATTAAAAGCATTATTAAAAACATCAGTATTAAAGCAAATACTTGTACTTTAGTATTTTCTTCTTAACAGTACTTAATTTCAGTCACCTGTACCCAGGAAATAGACATTTTGATTAGGACCAAAGGGAAACATTGGTGAGGTTAAGGGCAGGAGTTAGAGTTAGAATGGCATATAGGTCTAAGAGGCAGGTATTCTTGGATTTGAGGGAGGAGTACAAAGATGAAATTTGCAAATTTCAAAGTTTTTACTAGGACTAATCTTATGTTCAAGAAAGGAGAAGAAAACTTTATTTTTCTTCTTGCACACAGCATGGGTCCTTTGTGTCCAAGACCAAACTATATTAATCTAGGACTAGGTACTTAAAGCTGCGTTGAATTATATATAGGCTTCCACGTGTAATCCTGATAATTTGTCTACTTTTTTTGTAACTTTTGTCTTAGGATATGAGTTCTGAAGCTTTAGGCTTCCGATTTACAAGGGAACTTTTGGAATACAGCTCATTTTGTAAATTGGAAACTGCCAGTATTTTGTCCTTAAGAGTCTACTAACCCCTGGAATTTGTCTACTCTGATGCCTGTAGTAAATTGTAAACCAGTCTAAACAATGAAATATTTATCTAGTACACTTTCTTTTTAATTATTCATTTTTAGAATGTTATTACTCATAGAGATATTAGGAATCATCTATTTTAAGCCCTTTCATTTTACAGATAAATAATGGAACCCTGCAGAGGTTAAATGACTTGCTCAGCATTACAGACCTAGGAAATACTGGAGTGGAATCTCTAGCCTAGGTCTCCCAGCTTGCAGTCAAGGGGGGGGCGTTTTGTGCACTATGCCACAGTGCTATTTGCTTCACTTAATTGGATTCTAGGAGTCTAACCATCACATTTGCATTTATAAGGGAGGACTCTTTTATAATAAAAAGATAATCGTTGCAGAGAAGCTATGATATGCATAGTTGGGTGCATTTATACCGCATAAAAGACATGGGTTTTGGCCAAAAAGTATTATACTGAGCTCTATTTACTATAGCACCACATTCCAGTGAACTTGCACATTTGTCTTCATACATGTCAACTTACTATGGTTTCTCACATTTTACAGGTTAATTTTTTCAAGGAATTCTGTGCATTTTCTCAAACATTACAACCTCAAAACAGGGATGCATTTTTCAAAACTTTGGCAAAATTGGGGATTCTTCCTGCTCTTGAAATTGTAATGGTAATTATATAATTTCCTTGCTCTTTTGGAAATTGTGAATTTATTATCTTGATATTACAGGTCTTAATAATGAAATTTATACCACCAATGTATTTTAAATATAGAATGATATTTTGTAATGCAGTTATTGTAATCACAGTTATTATTTGGCTAATGTTGGTGAAATATTAACAGATACACAAGTTTTATGGTTTGGGGTTTTTGTTTAAAATTGTAACTTTTAGAGTGTGAATGGCTTTGATAGGGGGACAGATAACGGACGAAATATGGAGTATCCTCTGGAGAAACTAGTCATACCCTCCCTAATCATTCAATAGTTCAGTTAGAGAAACATTTACAATTTCTCAAAATGGTTTTTGAAAACATTCTCAATTAGAGACAGCGAGGGAGGAAGAAAATTCTTATTAAGGAAGAAAATAAGACACATCCAGGATAAAAGACCAATTTTTGAAAGGCTAGAAGTATGACTTAGGAGTCAGTGTGAGCAAAGAGAGACTACCAAGTTCAAATTTTCTTATGATTTTGAGATGAGAAATTTTGATTATTTTGTTTCCTATTCAAGTCATTGCTTATAGGGAAGTTACTTGAAGTTAGAAATTTTTTTTATGTATCTTTTTTATCTATGCCTCTTCTTGCTGAGTCATTGCCTTATATTGCCTTAAGGTACTTAATATTTCTTGAGTTAATTTTTTAAAAAATTAACTAGTTCTTTCCTCCACCAATGAAGATTTACTGTCTTAGAAGTTGCCTGGAACACTGAGAAGTTATATAAATTGCCCATGGTCCTAAAGTCAATTTGTATTGGTTACAAGACTTGAATCCAAGTCTTCCTGACCCTGGGGCCTGCTCTCTGTCCATTATGCCATACTGCTTTTCAAATTAAAGAATACATAATCTAATTAATTGAATATTTGTTCTTTTTATGGTAAAAACAAAAACCAAGAGCAGGAATTTCTAAAACCTGAGGACAGAGAGGTAGGAGATGAACATTTATTCATTTACGTAGCCACCTAGTATATACTAGGCACCACTGTACTAAGTGCTATTAACAATTATTATCTCATTTGACCCTCACAACAACCATAGGAGGTAGGTGCTATTATAATTCCTACTTTCCAGTTGAGGAAACTGAGGCAAAGAAAGGTTAAACAGCTTGCCTGTGGTCACAGAGTAAATGTCTCAGGCTAAATTTATATCTGTCCTTCCTGACTCTAAGCCCAGCACTCTATCCACTGCACCATCAGTTACCCTGGCAGGGAATGTGGTGGCAGGCTGTAAATTCTTGGTGGAGAAACTACTTTTATCAGTGCAAGAGTGCAGCTGTTCCACAATTTATAGTTTAGAGATTTGCCTGGTGGCATGGATTTTCCCTGGATTACAAAATCAGTGTGTGTCAGATGTCAATTAAAGTCATATGCTCCTTTTTCTGACCCTTACTTTTTATCTGCTATGCTATGCTGCCTCTCCAGAAGCTAATTATTAAACACATCCAGCTCTAAAGATTTAATATTTATTCAGGAAGGAAAAGGAAGGGACACATAGTTAAGAAGTTTATTTAGAATGACAGGGTGACGGGAGCAACAGAAATTATCACTAGCATAAAACTTTTTTTTGTTTCCATATTGTATTATTCATGTACAGGACAGGGGTTGATCTTCCCTCAGTACAAAGAGTAGTATACAAACCACACATAGTAAATTTTGTCAGATTATGCTGTTTTACAAGGTGTTATTTGAGTAATTTAATTTTTCTTTTATTCAGGGAATGGATGATTTGCAGGTCAGGTCTGCTGCTACAGATATATTTTCTTATCTAGTAGAGTTTAGTCCATCCATGGTCCGAGAATTTGTTATGCAAGAAGCCCAGCAGAGTGATGATGTAAGTAATAATGTTCTTTTTAAAAAATCTAATTTAATTTTTTTAGTAATAATATTCTAGTTAAATAATATTACCATAGATTTATGTATATAAATTTATTGAGAATAATAATAGCTATAATTTTAAATATTTTGGAATAGAATAATATTTATAATTAGTATATTATTTGGACAGTTTAGAAAAAGCAATTATAACTGTTCAGATCTTTTATTATAAAGAAAGAATCATATGGCAGTATTTTCTAGTATTTTAGGAAGTAAATTATATTAGATTCGAAGTCTTAAATGTCATTCTTAAGTGTAAGTTTCGAAGAGTATTTACTGATCTAAATAAAACTTCATACCATGAGATTTGTAGGACATTGTTCAGCAAACATAACTAATGGTTCTGTTGTTTATTCTTTTTTTTTTTTAATGAGAATGAAAATAATACAACATGATATTTTTCACCTCAGTTTTGTTTTTTTAATGTTTTCAGTAGAGGAAAATGATACGTTTTTATTGCTTTTTATTTAAGTGAGTCTAAAAGAAAAGTCAGGAAGACTTCGTGTTTTTTCCGTTTTAAAAGATTTTGGTTTTATTAGCTAGGACATTAAAAGATATTTGTGCTCTATCTTTTAGATTCTTTTGACCCTTACATTTAGTAGTAGATCTTGAATTGAATGGCAGTTTATTGTTACTTTTATTGTCTTTAACTCTTCATTAGATTTACTAAGAGCATTTTTTTAAGGATTTAAAAGACTGACTTAGATGTTTTCATAGGTTTTTTTTCTGTAGCCATTTATGTTTATTTAAAAATTTTAATTTTAAAGGCTTGACCTCTTATATAGTAAATCCAAGTATTCATTCTGTGTTCTTGAAGGATATTTGTAGATTTTTTTCTTCAAATGAGGTTTCTTTGACTCCAAAGTCAATGATTTGCCTCCTTTTTTATCTGTGCCTTCTTTGAGTGATTTCTCTTATGACTTATTATAGTTTATTAGGAATAACTCCTACCCAGATTCTGCTTGTATTTAATGATTTGATTTGATTGATTAAAGACATTTATCGTAAGTTATATTTTGCTAGTGTTTTCTGTCAGTATTACCTGTCTCTTGACTTTTACTCAGAATCCTGAAAGCTGAAGAACTCTGGGGATCATATCTCCTTCTTTGCAGTCAAATAGTGCTGAAGTTGTAGTACTGTTGTTGACAGTTATTTGTTTTAAACTATTAAAAGGCTCCTATCTCAGATTTCCTTACTTTTATCATCAGTCAATAGGTCTTCAAGGTTCGTCTTTGTCCTCAGTTGTATAGTTAAGAGTTAACTTTTTTGTAAATTTAATATGTTCCTTTTCCTAAAAGTTAACAAGATCAAGTAGATATAGATTATTTTAAAATAAAATTGAAGATTGTGTTTGTATTGGAGTGGTGTTGACTTAAAAAAAAAAGAAAGAAATCCAAAACCAAAGCATCTTCCACAGCAATATTTCAGCAGAAATCTTGATAACTTGATGCCCTTTGTGAATAAATGAACAGGATTCATTATTTTCTAGAATCATGCACATAAGCTCCAGGGAGTATAGGTAATTTCAGTAACACTATATAATGCAATCCAGTGTACTTGGAAACCAAGGCATATCAAATTAATATGGAAGAGTTTTGTTGTTGAACACTAATGTAACTTTTTTTTGTTGTTTGAAAACAAAATGTAACATCTGTCTTAATCAGTTTTGTATATGTAGTTCAACAATTTGGTGATTTGCTGCTTTGGCAATGTTCAAAATTTTTAGAATGAGTTTGTCAAGCTTTCTGCTTGCTGTACTCAGTGCCTTCAGATGACCATAGATTTGGAAAGGATGAGTATAAAGATCATTTCAGCTCTTTTGCATTTGGCCAGTGTCATTTATAGCTTTCATTCTAATCTCTCCTCAAATCTAATCAGCAAGTTGGAAACCCAAGTGGATAGATAATTTTTTTATAAAACTACTCCTTCTGGTAGGTCTTTGAGACATCATATATGTCTCTTAGTAGAAATTTGACTTCACATGAATTCTGAAGCCAGTCATTAATGGTCATTCTCTGTCATGTTGAGACTTTTGTCATGTTAAATTTTCACATGGATTATGGCAGAAACTTATTTGTCATTTAAATTCTACTCTTGAATGACACCTTGAAATTCTCCTTGCATGGAATTAAGAGGAACCTCCAGCACATGGAAGCAGGCAGAATAAAAAAAATATATTCCAGTCAAGTTAGTTTTACAGATGATTAAAACTTGGAGACATATTCATGCAGATTCTATCGCTGTCTTTTTTCTAAGCTCCTGATGTGATCACTACTGCCATCTTACTCCTTAACGATTTACTTTTTAATTTAGTTTAGCAGACATTAATTTATTAAGCATCTACTTTGGACTGTCTGACAATTGCTGAGGATATAAAACAGTTCCTGCCCTCAAGGAACTTGCATTCTTTTGGGCATATATTCTACTTCAAAATTAAATAGTAATGTTCCTCACTAAAACTCTGAGGTATAGGCAGTCCACAGTGTTTGTAAGAGTGATTGCACTTGTAGTGTGGTAAAATGTAATGAGGGTGAACATTATTATTCAACAACCAATCAGGAACATATAAGAATTTACAAACTTTGATTTGATTCATCAGGACCTGATGGAGCTGCTATAGGCAGAGTACGCCATGCCCCTGCCACCATCTGTCATGGAAAATGTATTAGAGTGTGTACCAACTTACTTTGTGTAACAGCACTGAATGGGCTTAGAAACAGGCAGTATACAATAAAAAGAGTTTAGGATTTGACATTAGAGGACCCAGATTTTTTCTTTTAAATTAATTAAAATTTATTTATTTAACTTTTAACATTCATTTTCACAAAATTTTGGGTTACAAATTTTCTCCCCTTTTATCCCCTCCCCCCCCCAAACACCAAGCATTCTAATTGCCCCTATGACTAATCTGCTCTCTCTTTTATCATCCCTCTCTGCCCTTGTCTCCATCTTCTCTTTTGTCCTGTAGGGCCAGATAGCTTTCTATACCCCTTTACCTGTATCTCTTATTTCCTAGTGGCAAGAACATTACTCGACAGTTGATCCTAACACTTTGAGTTCCAACTTCTTTACCTCCCTCCCTCCCCACCCCTTCCCTTTGGAAGGCAAGCAATTCAATATAGGCCAAATCTGTGTAGTTTTGCAAATGACTTCCATAATAGTTGTGTTGTATAGGACTAACTATATTTCCCTCCATCCTATCCTGTCCCCCATTACTTCTATTCTCTTTTGATCCTATCCCTCCCCATGAGTGTCGACCTCAAATTGCTCCCTCCTCCCCATGCCCTCCCTTCTATCATCCCCCCCACCCCGCTTGTCCCCTTATCCCCCACTTTCCTGTATTGTGAGATAGGTTTTCATACCAAAATGAGTGTGCATTTTATTCTTTCCTTTAGTGGAATGTGATGAGAGTAGACCTCATGTTTTTCTCTCACCTCCCCTCTTTATCCCTCCACTAATGAGTCTTTTGCTTGCCTCTTTTATGAGAGATAAATTGCCCCATTCAATTTCTCCCTTTCTCCTCCCAATATATTTCTCTCTCACTGCTTGATTTCATTTTTTTTAAGATATGATCCCATCCTCTTCAATTCACTCTGTGCACTCTGCCTCTATGTGTGTGTGCGTGTGTGCATGTGTGTGTGTGTAATCCCACCCAGTACCCAGATACTGAAATGTTTCAAGAGTTACAAATATTGTCTTTCCCTGTAGGAATGTAAACAGTTCAACTTTAGTAAGTCCTTTATGACTTCTCTTTGCTGTTCACCTTTTCATGGTTCTCTTCATTCTTGTGTTTGAAAGTCAAATTTTCTTTTCAGCTCTGGTCTTTTCATCAAGAATGGTTGAAAATCCTCTATTTCATTGAAAGACCAATTTTTCCCCTGAAGTATTATACTCAGTTTTGCTGGGTAGGTGATTCTTGGTTTTAGTCCTAGTTCCTTTGACTTCTGGAATATCCTATTCCATTCCCTTCAATCCCTTAAGGTAGAGGCTGCTAGATCTTGTGTTATCCTGATTGTATTTCCACAATACTTGAATTGTTTCTTTCTAGCTACTTGCAATATTTTCTCCTTGACCTGGGAACTCTGGAATTTGGCCACAATGTTCCTAGGAGTTTCTCTTTTTGGATCTCTTTCAGGTGGTGTTCTGTGGATTCCTTGGATATTTATTTTGCCCTCTGGTTCTAGAATCTCAGGGCAGTTTTCCTTGATAATTTCATGAAAGATGATGTCTAGGCTCTTCTTTTGATCATGGCTTTCAGGTAGTCCCATAATTTTTAAATTGTCTCTCCTGGATCTATTTTCCAGGTCAGTTGTTTTTCCAGTGAGATATTTCACATTATCTTCCATTTTTCCATTCTTCTCTCTTTGTTCTGTGATATCATGCTTTCTCACAAAGTCCTTAGCCTCCATCTGTGCCATTCTAATTTTGGAAGAACTATTTTCTTCAGTGAGCTTTTGAATCTCCTTTTCCATTTGGCTCATTCTGCTTTTGAAAGCATTCTTCTCCTCATTGGCTTTTTGAACCTCTTTTGCCAATTGAGTTAGGCTAGTTTTCAAGGTGTTATTTTCTTCAACATTTTTTGGGGTCCCCTTTAGCAGGGAGCTGATCTGCTTTTCATGCTTCTCCCTCATCCCTCTCATTTCTCTTCCCAGCTTTTCCTCCACCTCTCTAACTTGATTTTCAAAATTCTTTTTGAGCTCTTCCATGGCCTGAGCCCACTGGGTGGGCTGGGACACAGAAGCCTTGATTTCTGTGTCTTTGCCTGATGGTAAGCATTGTTCTTCCTCATCAGAAAGGAAGGGAGGAAATGCCTGTTCACCAAGAAAGTAACCTTCTATAGTCTTATTTCTTTTCCCTTTTCTGGGCATTTTCCCAGCCAGTGACTTGACCTCTGAATATTCTCCTCACACCCACCTCGCCTCCTGATCCTCCCAGCCAGTGTTTGGGGTCTGAGATTCAAATGCTGCTTCCAGCCTCAGGGCTTTTGGTGGGGGCAGGGCTGCTATTCAGTGTGAGATGAAGTTCAGGTGCTGAGGTCAGGGCAGGGCTGCCTCTCAGGCTCAGTTCCCTCAGGGGGTTTATGCACAGACCTTCAACAATGGATCCAGGCTCCTGCCTGCTTGGGGAGCCCTGGTCTGCAGCTGCCTCTCAGCTTCTGCCTCCCGAGGGGGCCTGAGTTATGGGGGCACCCCACTCCCCTCTTGACCCGCCAAAGAGACTCTCTCACCGACCCCCGTCACCTATGAGTGGAGGGACTTGTGCGGCCACTGGAGATCCCATCCCTGAAGCCTGCTGGGATCTGTACCTCTCGGTGCCGCAGCCGCGGCAGGTCTGGGCTGGGCTCCGCGGCCGCAGCGTGAAGGACTCCCTGCGAGAGGTTTGCAGGTCTCTCCGGAACAGAAATCTCCCTCGCTCCAATGTTCCGTGGCCTCTGGGTGCAGAATTTGCCGTGAGTTACTTCCCTGTAGCCGTTCTATGGGTTTTGGGTTCGGAGCTATGCGTATGTGTGTCTTTCTACTCCGCCATCTTGGCTCCACCCCCACCCCCGAGGACCCAGATTTTAATCCAATGATTTGGTAACCCTGAGTGACACTGGGCAAATAATGTAATCTCTCCAGGCCTTTATAAAATGAAAGAGTTGAACTATAAGATCTTCAAGTTTGGTCCTTCCAACTCTTGTTTATAATAAGAGTGGAAGTGTAGTCTCTTCCTCTGAGAACTCTTCAACAGCTTCAGCTTAGTTTTATGAAAGTTCTTCCTGAATTTTTGTCACCAACCTTCTTGGTCTCTCAAACTTTGTCACACCTCCCAGCTGTTTAGTGAACATTGCCATGTAGAACCAAGGTGTTAACTTTAACTCTGTTTCTAAAAGTAAACTTTTCATTTTATCTTCCAAAATTGGTTTTTCTCTCTTGACTTCTCTCTCAGAAGTCAGTCGTTTTTTAAGTTCTGCATTGTCTCCTCATATCTAATCACTTCATCCAATTCCTTTGGGGGGGGAGTGGCAAGGGCAGAGGGTGACTCTTATAAATTCAAATGTCTTTTACATTTGTTCTTCTATGCCTTATTGTGTTGTGGGCATAATTCTGGGTTATCAAATTATGATAGTGGAACACAGGCTGTGGCAGGTTCTCCTAAGGTTGAAACTTTGGCTATGAATCTGTTGATAGACTATATTATCCAAGGACCATCCTAGCTAAATTTAGAGAAGCTGGTCACAGTGACAACAAATAGTCTCAATAACTTTCAGGTACAGTGGAATTGGCATCTGCATTGATAGCAGAAAGTGTCTACACTGATGAAATAATGGTTCCTTGAAATAATATCTCCTGCATGTATTCATTATTTTTCCACTGCCTCTACCTTATTTTGTGGCCTGATTATTCTAATAACTTCTTAATCGTTTCAGTCTCTTTTCTTCCGTCCATGCCATATACTATTCCCAGATTAATAATTACTCTCCTGCTCAAAAATGTCATTGGTGCTTTATTAGCCTACCATATAAAGCCTAACTTTAGACTAATATTCAAGGACTTCTTTAGTTTGAACCTAATCTGTTTCCCAGTTTACCCTCAACCATTAAAAATAGCAAGTCAATTCACTACCTTTGCAGCCTAACATAATGAGCCAATGCTGTTTCACATGAACTTCTGCACTCTTTATCAAATTGTTATTAAAATGCATCTTGTGCATTCCTCAGTTCCAAAATTTTTCTCATATTGTGCCTGCTTCCCCTTTCTTACCTATTTATCTTTTCTTTCTTCATTTTTTACTTTACCTACCTTTGATTTTCTTCTTCTTTCTTAGTCTTCTTTCATCTTCATTTTTTTTTTCCTTTCCTTTTTCTGGAGGCTATTAGGTAGCTCTCATGGTAGTACTTAGGCCAAAGAAATAACTCATCACTAGTTTGGATGAATTTTCAACTGGATGAATAGTTTTTTGATTTCAGGAATAATCCCTTTTGACTGTCCTATATGTTTCTACTGTAGGTCTATAATCCAGTAAAACAAACTTGAGTTAAAAGAAATATTTTTTGTACTAGCAAAATTTATTTGCATTAAATATTATATAAAATCTAAACTATTCTTATTAGCCACTTATATATACTTTAAGTGAGACTTGATACCAAAGAGTAATTCCTCTTTATAAATATTGAATAAGGCTAATAGCCCTAATTGAGCAAATGATTATAACCCATATTTAACAAGTCTACCAAAAAACTTTTACATAATGGATGGGATGTTGTAACATTCACAGAGTATGTAGAAAACTTGATGATTTAGGCTTTAATTTCATATATTCATTAACATCTCTCCAGTAAAATCTGTGCCACTCATTCCAAAATCAAGTCAACAAATGCCTGCTATGGGCCAGCTGCATCTACTGAAAATACAAATAAAGGTGAAAGACAGTCCCCTGCTCTCAAAGAGCTCACCGTCTAATGAGGCAGACAAAAAATACATAGGAGATAAACTCAGAAGGAAGGCACTAAAGTTAAGGAGAACTGAGAAAGCCTTCTTGTAGCAAGTGGGACTTTATTTGAGATTTGAAGGAAGCCGGGAGGTAGAGATGAAGAGGGAGAGAGTGTCTGGCTTAGGGGACAGCCAGTGAAAATGCCTCGAATCAGGCAAGTCTTGTGCAAGGAACAGCAAAAAAGCAAGTGTCATTTGTATCACAGAGTTCATGGAGGGGAAGAGTAAGGTATAAGAATACTGGAAACATATCACGGGGCCAAATTAGGATGAGCAGAAGCCAAACAGGATTTCATATTGGATCCAGGAGAGAACAAAGAACCTCTAGAGTTTTTCAAGTGGGGGTAGGATGTGTGACATGGTCAGACAAGTACTTTAGGAAGATCTGTTTGACAGCTGAGTTGGAGTATGGACTAAACTGAGGAGAAACTTGATGTCAGAGAGACCATCCAGCAAACTGTGACAATATTCTAGGCATGACAAACAGTTCATGGAAGAGGACTGTAAGAAGAATGGAAAGGTAGGAAGGGGCCAAATAGGATTTTATATTGGATTCTGGAGGTAACAAGGGAGACTCTGGAATTTATCAAATAGGGGGTGAGGGTGGGGACAGGAGACATGGTCAGACCTGTACTTTGTAGGAACATCCGTTTGACAACTGAGTAGAGGATGAACTGAACTAGAGAAAGACTTGAGTCAGGGAGATCAGCCAGAAAGCTATTGTAATAATAATCTAGGCATAAAATAATAAGGGTCTATATCAGAGGGGTGGTAATATCAGAAGAGAGAAAGGGGCATATAATAGAGACAGAAGATGGAAATTACAAAACTTGATATCTGAATGGATTAAGAAGAGGTATAGAGAGTGAGGAGTCAAAGATAACAGGTTCCCAGCCTTGATAAAGAGAGATTAGTAGTACCTTTGACATAGGACATTTAGGATGAAGGGAGGTTTTAGGGAGAAAGATAATGAGTTCAGTTTGATACATGTTGAGTTGGAGATGTCTACAAGACATCCAGTTCAAGATGTCCAGTATGCAGTTGGAGATAGGAGACTGGAGATCAGGAAAGAGGATAAGGCTGGACAAGTATATTTGAGAGTCCTCTGCAGAGAGACGATAATTAAATCTGTGGTAGCAAGTGAGATCATCAAAGAAGAGGGTCTAGTCCAGAGCACGCCCAGAGTTAAATTGAGTAAGACCTGGATATAGAATCCGACAAGAAGGACAGAGAGGTAGGAGGAGAAGGCAGTGTAGGGAAGATCTAATGAGAAATATCAAGAAGAAGAATGTGATCAACAGTATCAAAGGCTAGAGACTGGACTGGAAGGATGAAATTGAGAAGAAGCCATTAAATTGAGCTATTACAAGGTCATTGGTAATTTTAGAGAGCAATTTTGGTTACATGATAAAGTTGGAAGTCAAATTACAGAGAATAAAAAGAAAGGAAATGGAAGTACTGATTGTAGGTGTCATTTTCAGGAATTTTAGTTAGGAAAGAAAAGGTATAGGATGCTAGCTAATAGATGGATCAAGTGAGGTTTTTTGAGGATGAGGGAAACATGGAATGTTTGTAAGCAGTAGGGAAGCTTCTAGTAGACGGTGATTAAAGATAATAGAGGGGGCAATCTGCTAGAAAAGATAGGATGGAATGGAATCACTAGTGCAATAAAAAAGTAATACATTAATCCCAACCATGGAAGGCACTGTCTTGTGTCTTTTTTCTTTCCTTTTTGGGAGGGTTGAGGGTAATCCTTAGTATTTTACATAGTGCTGGGCACATGGTGTGAGATTGAGAGAATATGTATTTTGGGATCACATGATTTATGATATTACTTATTTGTCTATTTCTAAATTTTTGAGGCTAAAATCCAGAATGAAAATATTAGCACCTTCATGCAACAAAAATTTCTGTTAAATGTAATGATGTTGCAAGCTGTTTTCCATTCTTGTATTTGTTTTTTCTTTGAGTAGATTGGAGGGTAGGTTTTTCTTCTTTGGCAGAAGAGGGGAGATTATTCTGCCACACTTTGAAAAAGCAGAAAGAAAGAAGTTGAATTAAATATTATCACTTTTATTTCATTGCCACCTGATTTAATTCTGGTTTGTTTTTATTTTTCATTCAGTCTATGGTATGTAAAATATCTATATCGATGCAGATAAATAGATATAATGTTTATTGAAACATATTTTCTTGCAGGATATCCTTCTCATTAATGTAGTAATTGAACAAATGATCTGTGATACTGACCCTGAACTAGGAGGAGCTGTTCAGTTAATGGGACTCCTTCGTACTTTAATTGATCCAGAGAACATGCTGGCAACTGCTAATGTAAGACAATGTCAAGGCATAAAAAAGCATTTTTCTTGTCTAATATAGTTTTGCCTTAGAAATAGCACACGGCATTTTGTTGAGAAGAACATGAACATCTGAGTACATATAGATTGGCATTTTAGCGTTCTAAATTGACATTTATTAAGGTTAAAATTCAGGGGTATAATTTGCAAAAAATCGTAAGTTTTAAGAAATTGATTTCTAAATTGCTCTTTCCTTAAGTAAACTACTTTTTAAATTTTTTTCTTGACTTTTTGTTATATAAAATCAAGTTCCAAATACATTTCTTAAGTATTACTCATTCTTGCATATTTTTAGATCATAAAATCAACATATATAAAGCACTTTGTAAACTTCAAAATACTATTTTATAAGTGTATTTTGTGCCTAACAATGTTCACCTTAAGATGCAATAAAATTTTTAGTTTCTTAGCTCTAACAGTGTACTTAAAAAATATATATGTCATATATGATGTTTTGGATAGTAGTATAAGCAAGCATGTAAAAAGTTGGTTGTTAATTATGAAGGTAATAAATTCTCACTTTGTTCTTTTCTGTTATAGAAAACTGAAAAAAGTGAATTTCTGAATTTCTTCTATAACCATTGTATGCACGTTCTCACAGCACCACTTTTGGCTAATACTTCAGAAGACAAATGTGAAAAGGGTAATAAGTGCATGTGTGTATGTGTCTGTGTGTCTGTGTATGTGTGTGTGTGTCTGCGTTAAAAATAGAGGGAAACAAACATCATGACCATAAGCCGTGTCCCTTGTGTCACTGAGTTTATTTGGCTCATTAAATACCAAGAAATCTGCTTTTGGGAATGCCAACTTCCAATTTAAAAAAATATTTTAAAGGATCCTGAATGTGAGTGTTGAATCATGTGATAGGATTATCTTAAGAGGAATTTTGAGAAAAGACTAACATGCCAGGAGAACTAACATACCAGAGTTTCTGAAATTTTAGAAAAACAGATAATAACATTAGAGTTCTGGTGGAATTCTAAGCTATTTTCCTAGCTTTGTTCTTATTTTAATTATTCCACGAATTTCTACTTGAAATTGTGTAGAGAATGTCTTTGTTTTGACTGCAGTATTCCAACTTTTTGTTTTTCCACTAGATGAAATAGTTGGCGCTAACAAAAGTAACACAATTTGCCCTGGTAAGTATGAAGTTTACCTTTTTAAAACAGATTTAAAGAAGTAAATATGCTTGTATTGTGTACAACATATTTATATTAAACTGTCATTTTTTTCAATATTCAAAATAAGGTCTGGAAATTAATTATTTTCTTGGCTACCAAGAATTAACATTTCTGTGGAAAAGGAGGCAATTGCAATTGAGATTTCAGTTATCTTTACTTTTTGAGATTTTTATACTAATATAGGTTGTTTATTTGTGAAAAAGGTTTGTCTGTAGTTTTTTTATGTTTAGATTGTTATTCATTTTGAAAGCTTACCTGTAGACATGCTTTTCTTAGGGACCCGATACCTCTATTTGTCCTTTTTCCATAGTAATTTTTTTTTTTATTAGATAGTCTAGGTATATGTAAACCAGCATTCTTCCTACTTGGAGTATGCACAAAAAAAAAAACAACCCAGTGCATACTGTGTGAGTGTGCTACAATACTTATTTCTCAAGAAGACTTTTAATGAGCCCATATAACTTATTCTGTAACTTCAAGGCAATTAGTCATCTTTTAACAAGGACACCTTTTCAGTATTTGGGCAGAGAGAGCAATAATATCCACTTTTATGTCTCTCTGATTTGGGCTGAGCGTGGCATTTAATTGACTGTTTAGATATTTTACTGGAGTGGAATCTTGATAAGATTTACTGATGGAGAAAATTGTAGAGATTATGTTTCAATGACACTATTCCTCCACATGAAACAGAAATTGAGCATGAGATAAAGATGAAATTTATGTTTAAAGTTTTAGGCACAAAAATTCCTTTTTGTTCTCACTAAAAACAGTGTGAATCAAGCCATATAAGGAAATATGTTTCACTATTAAAAAAAGATACCTGTGTATGTCCTGACAGATAGAAAGGATGTATGAATAATAACAGTATTAGTAACAAATCATTATTTTGATTACTTATAGTTAGCTAAGTAGGTAAAATTTTTTAAAGTACCTTTGTTGAAAGATACATAAAATTACAATCAAATAACAGTCGTAACAGTCAGTGCTCATAGCCTTTCAGCATTATTGTTTCTTTGAGTGTATTCATTCTGCACAGTGTGAAACAAGCAAAAATTTATTGCTTCCAATTCAAACTCAGCATAAAGTTTTCAATACAGATTTGTTCTACTTTTCTTTAGATGGTCCTACCTAATAGGTAGTATCAAAAGTATCTTAATTTTCTATTCACATTTGTATTTTTTAGTTTTAGTATGAGTGTGAAGAATAAGAAAAAAAGCAATTTCACCTAGACCATAGAATACAGGAAGGGAAACATTTTATATGATAAAGATGTGAAGAAAGGTTGAGGCCAAGGGTTTTGATAGAGATCCTAGAAAGAGAAGAGAATAACTGGAGTTGATGTTCAGTGGCAAGTGAGGGAGGGGAATGGGACCAGACCTGTACTTTAAGAAATCACTTTGCAAGATATATGGCAGATGGATTAGGATGGGAAAAAATTTGAGAAAGAAAGACTAGGAAGCTTTTGCAGAGGGCCTGAACCAGAATTGTGTCTGAGTGGAAAGGAAGGAGATGTAAATAACAGATATTGTGAAGGCCAAAAATTACACAGTTTAGCAATTGTGTGGGTAAATGGGGTAAAGGGAGAGTGCTGAATTAAAGATAGCATGGAAGTTGTTATGAATTTCAGATACTAGAAGGCTATTAGTGACCTACATAAAAATTAGAAAATATAGAAGAAGGGTGGGTTTGAGGGTAAAGAATGTAATGAGGTCTACAATCTTGCTTCCTTTCCATCCATGCCTGCTTTTCTATATCACTATTGCTTATAAAAGCAGATTGATTGTTAACAGTTAACCAGTCAACTATCTTGAATTATAAGTACCTGCCCTCATGTTGTCACCTATTAAAACCCTGTGTTGATCTGGCAGCAGCATTTTCCCAGTGGTACCTGCACATCTGCTGTTGAAGGAACTCATATTATCTGTTAATTTGTAATTTCCCTTAGTGGCCAGCCACCAGCAGATGTTGAAATGTATGATCGTTAGTGAAAGGTAACTATGGTAGTGTCAGATATAAGCCCCATGATTAGCTAGTTATCTTAGGATGAGTGAGATGCAGCCTATCTCCATGCTGCAATTAATCACATACTCCTTGATCATTCCATGGCCCCCGCTTTAGAAATCACTGCTGTAGAATGTAGTTTAGCTGATATAGATAACCTAATTCACTAAAAGATAGTTTATTTGGCATATCAGTTGACTTATTTTGGATGTCAACTCCTTATTGGCAATTTTTGTGCTGTCCTTTAAAGTACAAAAGTCATTCTCCTTTATGGGGAAGAAAAGACAAAATAATTTAAAGCCTTCTCTCTCATCAGTTATTGTTCCTTCTACCATGAACAGTGGTCTTTTCCCTTTTTAAATATTCCTGATTGTTCCTAGTATAACCTTTTTATTATCCTTACCTTATTTTACCAGTTTCAGTTTGTTAACCTCAGCTCATCTTGGAGTGTTAGCATTCTTGACAGAGTTCTTAAAGGACTGTGCCATGATTTTGTGTTCATCCTCAGTTACTAATCTTTGTTACTATTATCTGACTACATTCTTTTAAAATTAAGTTGATTAGTTCCCTATATATCCATATCTGTCTCTTTAGCCAGTTCCTCCTCCTCATCTCCAGAATTCTTTCTCTTAGTTGGCAGAATTTCCTTCTTGAGAGTTTATGTCCTCTGAAGAATTTTACACCATGGCTTCCTAGTATCCTTTCTCTAAACCTTTTGTAATCTGCAATTCTAAAATATGCCTGTCAGACTATGCATTTTCTGCCACACATTCTAAGATGCAGTGGTCACTTGCTCCCAAGGTTTCTATCATCTTTACTCCTCCCCCCGCCCCCCGCCCCAATCCCTTTTTTACCTTTTTGGTAAAAATCAAAATTCAACACAGCTTTTCCTTTTGGTTCTTTTTTAAAAAATATTTATTTATTTCTTAAAGTTCTCCCCCACCCCCAGTTAATGTAAAAACAATTTTTAACATTGATTTTTAAAGCATTGAGTTCCTAATTCTCTCCCTTCCCTCCCCCCACCCCAAAGCAAGCAGTTTGATATATAGGTTATGCCTGTGTAGTCATACAAAACATATCCAAGGTAGTCATGTTGTGAAATAAAATATATATTCAGACACCGTCAGTTCTTTTTCTGGGGAGGGGATAGCATTTTCATCATGAAGTCCTTCAGAGCTGTCTTGAATCATTACATTGCTGAGAATAGCTAAGTCATTCACAGCTGATCCTTACAGTATTGTTGTTACTTTGTACATAGTATATTTCACTGTGCATCAGCTCACACAAGTCTTTACAGGTTTTTCTGAAAGCATCCTGCTCATCATTTCTTATAGTACAATAGTGTTCCATCATAATCACATACCATAACTTGTTTAGCCACTCCTCAATTGATAAGCATCCCCCTCAGTTTCTAATTCCTTGCCCCCAGAAGTGGGCTGCTATAAATATTTTTGTACATATTTTATAGGTCCTTTTTTTTTAATCTCTTTTGGGATACAGACCTAGTAGTGGTATTTTGGTTCTTTGTTTATCAAGGATGAAATTATCATTAAGGTGGGTCAGTAAATGATTGACTTCTCTGCTTTTGGCAGAAAGAAAGATCTAGCAGATGTCCAGGTAAATAATTCTCCCGTTCCTGCCGTATTGTGCTGGTGTGCCAGATTTGTACTTGAAGAACATAGTATACCCAGAAGAATCCCTGGCTAATCCTCAGATAATAGAGATCAGGACCAAACAAAGCCTCACAACTACTGCCAGAATTGCTCAAAGCCTGGCTCTATCCCGAATTCCCACAGAAATCCCTAAGATATTTCTCATATATTCCACCTTCTCTCTCCATTCACATAGCTACCATTGAAGTTTAAGCCCTCAATTCTTACCTTGACTATTAAAATAGCCTCCTATTTGGTATTCCCTTCAAGTCTCTTCTCACTCTCATCTATCATCCACAGCTATCAAAGTGATTTTCCTAAGGCACACCAATTTGAGCATGTCTATTCTCCTCACCCCCACCCCTACAACAAGCTCCATTCTATACTCCAAGTTTTCCTTGCTACTTCCACTGTTGTGGAAACCCCAGATTCTATCCCTGCCTTAGTCCTCACTTCAGATAAGTCAGCTTTACTCTGGTTTCTTGCTTGCTTGTATTTGTATTCCTAGCTTATAGTAAGCACTTAATTGCTTCTTCTATCAAAATAACTTTATATGCTTCACATTTGCTTAACTGTATATTGTATCCCTCAGCAGATTATAGGATCATAGATTTAGAACTGGACCTTACACATCATCAAGTTAAACCCTTCCATATTACAGATGAGAAGTTTGACTTGACTCAAGTCACACAGCCAGGAAATGTCTGAGGCAAATCCGTCTTCCAGACTCATATTCATATCATTGCCTTAGGGATAGAGACTGCTTGCTTTCTTAAGCACAGTGCCTTGAGTATACCATAGTAAGTGCTTAATGTTAATTAAAGATAGGGAAGATGCTGAAACTAATCTTTAAAATAGAAAAAGAGCTGGGGGGGGGCAGGAATCCAGTATTAGGTTTAATATGTTTCATGATCGATATTAATACTGAAGAAAATTAACGTAATTCCTTCATTTAAGGGTTCCTAAAATGTTACTGTCATGGTATAGCTTAAAATCAGTAATTTTTTTATCTATATTTATACATAGTGTCAATGTGTGACTGTTATAACAAATTAATTCAAGCAATATTTCTAGGTGATTCAGATAATGTATAAACCAATGAGTTGGGAAAAAAATGTCAATCCATTTTCATAGCTTTCAATTAGATATGTTGATATTTTATAAAATGGCATATTTTATTTACATTTTATTAAAATGTTCTTACTTTGAAGATGTTTTTAGGGTAATAATCCTAATATGGTTTCTTACTTGAGGAATTTGTGTGTTTTGTCAGGTCAGGTAAAATGTTTGACAGTTTTTCTTGTGTCCTTCAACAGATTAACCATATTTGAATTCCAGGCTTTCTCAAGTCATGAATTGTGACAGTGCCAGTTGATAGAATATTTTTCTGTGTGTTTTTTCCTTTTCTTCAACGTAATTTGCCCATTGGAATTATTTTTTAAAATACTTGCCTTAAGTCGTAATTTTAGAAATCTGGACCTTCTAAGAAAATAGATTTTTTTGAAAAAGTAACATTGAGCAAATCACTTGAACGTTTCTGTTTTCTTACCTACTCGTAGAATGATAGATCTAGAAGACTCCTAGAAATAATGTAACCCAGCCACCTCAATTCCTTGATTCGAGGAAACAGGCCGTGAGGGATGAAATTATTTGTCTTTAGTGGACATAACTAATTAGTGACCAGTTAGCTAGACTTGTTAGCACGGTGTTATTTCTATATTACCACACCAATATCTGTTTGTAAATAGAGAATAATGTGTTTGAAGATGAAATCTTCACCTACAAATATCTGAATATCTTGACACATCAGCATATTTAATTTGGAGTTTTAATGTTGCTCATATAAAAATGGAAACAATATTACAAGTGATTCTGTTGAGAAAAGAGACAGAGACAAAAATGGCATTTCCGAAATGTCTGTCTACTGATAAAATATGTGACATAGTGTCAGAAGCACTGGACATGAGTTGGAGTGCTATAGAAATGTGGATTGTATTAATAATAAGGATAAGAATAATAATACCACAATGTCTTTAATTGGTATAAAATTGAACAGTGTCCTCAAAAGGTAGATTGCATGATTTTTTTACATAAGTGAAGAAGAATTTTGTGTTTTTATGTACCTAACTTCATCTTCCTTTTTTAATAGATAACTACCAAACAGCACAGCTGCTTGCCTTAATTTTGGAATTACTCACATTTTGTGTGGAACACCACACATATCACATAAAAAATTATATTATGAACAAAGATTTGCTAAGACGTGTCCTGGTCTTAATGAATTCAAAACATACGTTCCTGGCATTATGTAAGTAATGATTCAAACAGAGCTTTTATAAAATTATTTAAGGGCCAATTTTTTTTTTAAACCATCTCTTCACTCAGTTGAATTGATGGCACTGTGTACTGGAAAGCCACAACTTAAAAAAAAATGTTAGTGGGAAGGATATAGCAATATATAGTGTAATGGTATCCCTGCATACTACTTGGAAAAGAAGTTTTAACTAGTCTTAAAGAGGGCATCATGATAAAAGATATGTCACTCATATTTTTTGCTCCCTGTCCTCTTTACCAATTTAGTCACTTATTTTGTAACTTAAGCCTTTGAAATTTTGTGTAACTTCATTCATGTTTTGAAATGTGTTCAGAAGTCAGTGGATAAAGCAATAGAAAGCAATTATTAGATGTAGAATCTCTTAATGTTCCTAACATGTTATCTGTTTCCCTTGTCTTTAACTCATTCTTTAGAATCATTATATTATATATTGAGATGGGAAGAAGCAGAATATATTAGTATTTAGTCCTAGAAAGGTTGGATTGATGGGAAAGGAGTGAATGTAGATAAGACTTTTTTCATTTCTTTTCCTCTTCCATTTTCATTCTTCCCTGGGTTAAAAATAGCCATACAAATAGAGGTGAGGTAAAAGTTTCCTACAGATAAAGTTTCACCATGGAATGACCTCTTTGATAGTCTTGCTTTATGAAGACTAATTGAGTAGTGTCTGTAAAACACATTAAACAACTCTTTGAACACAAGTAACGTATAAAAAATAGGATTAACAAATATAAAATAAGGAATTAGAATGACATGATTTGTAACACCAGGAATTTGTTGGTTTTTTGGTGTTTTTGTTTGTTTTGCTCTGGTAGACTGGAGGAGAGATACAGATACGGTGGGTTATTTTCAAGCTTCAAAAATGTGAAGTAAAGGCCAGTTGTGCTTAAAAATTCATCTGTGGTTCTTTTGATGTCATAAAATGGAGAACATTACCTTCTCCTAAATTGTCTTTAATAGGTGCTCTTCGTTTCATGAGGAGGATAATTGGTCTTAAAGATGAATTTTACAACCGGTATATCACCAAGGGAAATCTTTTTGAGCCAGTTATAAACGCCCTTCTGGATAATGGAACCCGATACAACCTGCTAAACTCAGCTGTCATTGAATTATTTGAATTCATAAGAGTGGTAAGTTGAAATACTATTAAAAAGAGCTCTTAGTATTTATTCAAATGTAGTTACTAATTTCTGAAATGATACCAATTCTTTTGTAGAGTATATATCAATAAAGTTAAATTCCCAGTTTTTCCCATTTTCTCACTATTTGTTTTATATTTATTCCATGTTTCTGGAGTTCTATTTCTTTATCCAGTTCCTTTTTTTGTCACTAACTTTTCCTCTTTGGGCTAAATAATACCATCATATTTATTAAAATAATAAATATCATAGAAACAATACTTAAAAGTAAGAAATGTCAGTAAAATTATGTAAAAACATGGAATTGACATACCACTCTTGTAATGTAAATTAAATAAGCATGAGTTCAGTTAAGTGTAATTTAATACTTAATTGAAAAGTGTTCTGCCATATTTGACATATTGTCATTCCACTTTGAATTTCAAAACATATAAAATGGAATTCAGGAAGAGTTGTTACTGTGAAGTAGTCACTTTCCAAAGGCTATATTATTAGAGAATTCTAGGACCAATTCCTGGAATGGAATTCTAGGTAAATAATTCATCAGTCCTATATTATATAAATTCTGATGAATATGCTTGTTTTTTTCTGTAACCTTGGCCCATTTTCTAAGACAATGAAATAGGAAGTCATTTATAGTTTTCTACAGAATATTCGCAGAACTACTTAGGGATTTTTTTTTTTGGAAGGGGGGAAAGCTTTGTAATGATAAACATTTTTATTTTTGGGAAAATACTGTGAGATGAGAAAAATTATGTGGAATGTAAATGTGTTTGTGCTTATACAGGAAGATATCAAGTCTCTCACTGCACATATAGTTGAAAATTTTTATAAGGCCCTTGAATCAATTGAATATGTTCAGACATTCAAAGGATTGAAGACAAAATATGAACAAGAAAAAGACAGACAAAGTCAGAAACTGAACAGGTATCGTTTGTGTTTTGAACTTCAAGCCTATATGAAGTCAACTTCCAAAATGATTCATGTTTTTGAATATTACAGGCGTATGCTACTTCACGTTATTATTTGGTTCTCAACTTCAAATGAAAGAGTACTGTGGGGAAGCAGTTAGTTCCCCCAAGGAAAAGGCTATGTAAATGGAGAACATGTTATTTTCTAAGGCAGGGGAGGGCCTGGGTCAGGGTAATTATGTAGAAGAATGAGGATTAGAAAGGTCTGAGTAAGCCAGGAATCTGGAGCTCTGCACTGAAAGTCACTGACAGATCTTCAGTTGGAAACTGAGTTGAATACAGAGTAGAGTCCCCAAGTCACAGGAGAACACATTCTGATGCTCAGAGCTGAAGCTAGGTATGTTTTTCTGCTCAACAGAGACGGTGGAGATAGATGGTAGCAAGTGATCAGAGGGGGCTAGGGTCTGCAGGGGATAGATCTTTTTGTTGGTGTACCATTTGAAAGGACTACAATGAGATTTTTGCAGTATTAAAGTAGGGGTTTAATTATGACATGATAACAAAATTTCTGACATTTTTGCTTCAAGTCAACTTTATATGGTATCTCTTTGTGGAGCTAGAATTTCCCTAGAGATTTTTTTCTCTTTAACATCGAATAGTCATAAATAACAGTACAGTAGAAATAGTTGTAATTTTTTTCTTCTTTCTCCTAGAAGGAAAGGTAAAAGGATGACTTTGCTTTAAACCTCCCTCAACTTTTAATTCAGTACAATTTTAGTTGACCTAAAATACCCTAAATTATTTCCAGACTGACTCATTTCTGTTCTCACTTATTCTATGCAAAATCAGCTCCTCGTGGTTCCACACTTATGATTTCTTTTACATTTTAAAAACTGGTTACAGAAGTTGAGTCACTCGTGATATATTTATTACAGTGTACCATCTATATTGCGTAGCAACAGATTTCGAAGAGATGCAAGAACCTTAGAGGAAGATGAAGAAATGTGGTTCCATGAAGATGAAGAGGAAGAAGGGGAAGCAGTTGTGCCACCGGGTGAAAAGTCCAAGCCGGAGGATGATTTTCCAGATAGCTATGAAAAATTTATGGAGACTAAGAAAGGTATTCACTTTGGATTGTTTTCTTTGCTGTGTCCTTTTCATTGTTTATGCAGAAATCATGCATGTGATATCCTACATTAAATATTTTCATTGTAACGCTTCTTCCAGTTAGTGAATGAACTTAAGCCATACAATTTTTAAACATACCCAGGCGCCCTTTCCAAATATACATTAATTTATTTATTTCAGAAGGCAGACTTTCAGTTTTGCATTCAGCTATAGTTAATAACTTTGTCTTGATATCTGATACTCAGAGACAGCATTGTCAGGCCCTCTGTTACCTGACGGGAATAACCTTGAATTTTCCTCTGCTCTGTAAATACCAGTTTAAATTTGTGTTACATAGTCTTAGAATTGAAAGGAACCTTAGGAAGACATTTTAGAAACTATGAATTAGAATTTAAACATATAATCCTAAAGGTCCCAAAAAGATAGGCTATTATAGAGAAAATTGAATCTATCTCCTCATCTCAGTGTCAGGAGTCAGGAATCAAGACCTTGAAGAAGTTCACAAACTAGAAGAGGGCTAAGACAAACATTCAAGTAACTGTGATGCAATTTATATCATGATACGAACCAAGGAAGAGGTCTGGAGTAGGGAAAAGTAAAATAAATTTGTTTGCCAAGAAAAGTAAAAGTAAAATTTCCCTTTATACCAATTGTATTTTGTTTTGTGCAGCTTCAGGGTCCTATTATCCTTGTAGAAAGATTAAAAAACATAAGCCTGACATGCTACGATTAGGAATTTGGACACCTCTTTTAAGGGTATTTTTACTAACTGATTTTCCAGTGCATGTATCTTAATGGAATATAATAGAAAAAAAATTGAATTTGGAAACAAGAGATCTGAGTTCTAGTCCCAGCTCTGATTTGATCAAATCATTTCTCTCTCTTTTAGTTTCCTTATCTTTCTTCTAAGGTCTCAGTTTGGTTCTACTTTCACACTCACTCTTCACTCACCACTGCTAAAAAACTCTTTTATCTCATTAAAGCCCAAAGGAAATAAACTGAAATAAATACTCAGACAGTAGTTTTGCTTCTTTGATTTGCTTTGAAGATACCACAAACATTTGTCTGCCACTACCAAAAGACCCTGCCATTACTGCCAGAATCAGGCTTGAATGATCATCTTAGACTTTAAAAAACAACTTAGGATATTTTCATTTTTGAGCGCATATTGATGTATATTCATAATTTATCTTTGGTTTAGCAAAAGAAAGTGAAGACAAAGAAAATCTTCCCAAAAGGACATCCTCCAGCTTCAAATTTACTTTCTCTCATTCTGCCAGTGCTGCTAATGGAGCAAATAGTACGAACAGTAAATCTGTAGCTGCTCAAACGACACCAGCAAGTTCCAATGGATCTTCTTCCAAAAATACAAGCTTGACTACAACAGTAACAGCCACTAAAGTGAGTAAATTGATTGTGGGGGGGTTTTTGAAGCGTTCACATCCTTTTGTTTAGAAGTAGTGATGAGTCTTGGGATTCTTGATAGTTATTTAGATAATATATTTTAAATTGACTTAAAACTTCTGTTATATGTCATCTGATGACCAATTCTGGAATTTAAAGTTCAAATAGCTGTGATTATATTTCAAACAGCATTTTTTTTCTGCCTTTATTTTGTTATGTGATTTTTTTATGACCTTAGAGGCCGTATTTTTTTAATATATATTTTTCAGTCCTCAGCATTCACTTCCACAAGAATTTGATTTCAAAATTTTCTCCCCATCTCTCCCCACCCAAGACAGCATGTACCCCATCCACCCCTTCCTTCAATCTGTCCTCTGTATTACCCCCCCCTTCTTCCATTCCCCCTCCCCTCTGTTTTCCTGTAGGGCAAAATAGATTTCTGTACCCCATTGGCTATACATCCTATTTCCCATTTGAATGCTAATACAATTTTTAACATTCATTGTTAAAGCTTTGAGTTCCATGTTCTCTCCCTCCCTCCCTACCCACCCTCATTAAGAAAACAAGCAATTCAAAATAGATCATACATGTGTAACAGTGCAAAGCATTTCCATAATAGTTAAGTTGTAAAAGACTAAGCACATTTCCCTCTGTCCTGTCCTGCCCTTCATTTATTCCATTCTCTCCCTTGACCTGTCCTCCCATAATGGGGTTTGTTTCTGATTATCCCTTTCCCCAATTTGCTGTCCCCTCTGTCTTTGCGGGGAGAGCTCGAGCAAATCCAGGCTTCTGCTCTGCCATCTTGGCTCCACAAACCCCACCCCCTCCTCCCCCTCAGCCTTATTATGAATACTGTCTTAGGGTGACATACAGAAATTCTTACTATGCTAAATGGCCCACTTCTTGAATTCTTGTGTTGGTTTTTTTCCCCTGTCTTTTTAGATCATTGTCTATGTCTGTTCCTCTCTTAATTTTCTGTTTTTCATCTTGTTATAGATTTGTGAAGCAGCTACAGAGTCTGTTTGTAATTTGTGTAAAGTAAGAATAAATTAATCTGAGTCAGGATCTAAGGAGCTTTTCTTTTAGTAAAGTACAAGTGTTTTGCTTTATGAACTCTGATATGTAGTTGGTTAAACTGAATTCAGATTAAATTTTTTGCCTATGAAATTGACAGAGTACCACATAACTCAGTCTTGGATAGATAGGCGAGGTCTAGTATAAATTGCTTTGAATAATAATCTTTTTATTTCTCCCTTAAGTCTTTAGACTTTGAAGAGACACTTATAGTTATAGCAGATGACATTATCAATAATAGCTGACAGTGAGTTCCTAATAGGAGTGGGAATTTTAATAATTTGACAGCTCACAAAGTTATCCCTTTTTACCTCAGAATTAATATGTTGCCCTTCTCCATGCAATGAACTAGCCAGAAAATGGGGGACAGAAGGTACAGAACATGATTGGTTTTGTTTCTATTCAATTATTTTCCTTTCCACTTCACACTGCTTTCAGTAGTCAGACTTTCTTCTTCACCCTCCACTCCCTTAAAAAAAGATCCATAGATAAATAAAGCTGCATTTTGGTTTCAGGCTTCTCAATGTAATATAAATAACATATTTTTACAAGCCTGATGTTTTTCATAATCTTTCACCATTTGCTAGATTTTAAGACATACAAATTGAGTCAGAAAACAGCAGCTTCTCTTGTGACGAGATTATTATTGCTTATTTTTCTGATGGTATTGATGTAAAAGCTCTTTACAGATTTTCATTAGTTCCTTTGGATGATCTCAATTTATTACTCATTCATTCAACAAACATTAAGTGCCTGCTGACTGCTAGGCTCTGACTAGGCCCTGACTAGGCCCTGAGAATATTCAGACAAAAGCAAAGTCCCTGTTCTCAAGGAGCTTACATTCTGATGAGAGAGACAACAAACACATACATAGGTATATGCAGAAAATATTCAATTCGATTTTAAAAAAAAAAATGCAGGTAATCTGTGGAGTATTGCCAGTTTTAAAAATTTATAAAAAAATTATTTTTAGAACTCTTGAAAGTTGATAAATTCTGTTCTCTATATTGTTGCTAAGAGAGAGCATGGCAGGGGATACAGGGCTACTTACCTTGGAGTCTGAAAGACCTGCTTCAAACACAACTCTGAAAATGAACCAATTACTTACATCTTATTAACCCATTAATTCTGTGAGATTATAAACTACAGATTTACAGATCTGCAACACTGAAAGTTCCACTTTGGGAGTCCCCAACGCAGATAAAATTAGCAAAAGTTGGGGAGGGGGTAGGAATAAGGCTAGTAAATGAATATATTTGAAAACAGATAAATTTTGTAACTCTGAATTCAATACCTATACTCAACAGAAGGATTAAACAATCATTTCAATTAAATAGGTCTTGTTTTCTTTCTGGGGATAGGGTCCTAATTTTTGTGAATTAAAAGAAATTCAGGGATTTGGGGCACTAGGGAAACTTGATGATCTATAACGGTTCATATTTAGTGTGTTTTCAGCTACCCTTTGATAATTTGGTGGGTGAGAAATGAAATGATGGTTTATAACATTAAGCCCTATTAGCTGTTTAAATGAGAACTTATGCATAAATGACCTGTTAATGTCCCTTTTAGCTATAAAATTTTATTTCTGTGGTTCTACAAAGAGAGTTATAGAGTGGGAAACTCAAATGGTGATCAAGTCAGGAGACCTAGATTCTACTCCAGGTTCTGCCATTATCTTGTGTCATGTAACCACTCTGGGCTTTTAAGTCTAATTATATCTAAAATGAGGCAATTATATGTTAGCTTGATCCTTTCCAGCTCTTAAAATTCTAAATCTACACCAGGTCTTTACTAACTGGCAGTCATTTCTTTGCCTGTTGTATGAATTCCCTACATTACATTCCCAGTTCAATTCCTTGTTAGTGAAATAAGAAACTCTGTAAGGTCTGTAGTTTTAAGTTGGGTGGACCTGTTCTGCAGCTGTTAATCCAGGTAGACATAGGTCTTTTTTTAGTCTTGATTTAGAAGTGAGGAAATAAGTTATCATTAAACATCCAAGTTTTAAATAATCTTTAATTAGCAAATACATTTTTTCCAATATATGACCTCGACATTGCCTAGGAAACTGACATTTGGCCTTCAGTTAACACTAATAAATAAGAATTCAGTCTCATAACATTTAGATTTCTTTCCTTTTTATGCAAATGCCATAAACTAAGCTTCTTTGACTTGTTAGCTAAAAATTATATATTAAGTGTATGGAAATATTTTAATATTCATAGAGTATTCCTCTCAGCAAAAAAGTGTCAAATATGTTTCAGTGTTGTAAGTTCAGTTCTTTATTTTTCAACAGGGAAGTCTGGTTGGCCTAGTGGATTATCCTGATGATGAAGAAGAGGAGGAAGAAGAGGAGACATCTCCAAGAAAAAGACCTCGCCTCGGCTCCTAAAGACTCTGGGGGGAGGGGACCCTCACAGTGGGGTATCACTAAATGCTGCAACTGTTCAGTGAGCTTAAAAGTCTGAATCAGAAAGCTTTCTCCCTTGAACATAGAAGATAATATACAAGGAGTAGCAAAAGACACTCAGTGTATCAACTAGAAGAGTTTAGTTCTGTAAACACCAGGCTTCCAAGGAACTTTTCTCTTTCTAGTAATTAAGGAGTTTGCCTTTCGGGCTGTCAAAAACTGGTGGGTTAGTAGTAATCAGAACCTGGGTGACAGCTTCTCAGCAAGGAAAGTCTCAGGTTTGGGGAGGGATGAGGGAGGGGAGCAGGTCAGTAAAATTTTAACATTGCAGGGTTGCCCTGAGTATGTATCAGAACTAGAAACGATTGTGAAACTTCAGTTGCAAACCCAATAACGTTACTTTTGTAATGGTGCTGGCCATAGTGTTCTTTTATCAGTTGCCTCTTTTAAAACAATTTTTAGGGAAAACAGATTTAGCTAGCATAAAAAATGAAGTTAAACTGTTGGGACCATTTCTTTCAAAATTTAACAAAAATTCAGCCTTTCAAGCCATTGCAGGAAGGCACACCCTGTGTTACCAGGCATGTTTGAATTTTACACACCAGGAATTTCCAGTATGTTGAAGAAAAGCAAGCTGGCTTAAAAGTGGACAGTTCCTATTAATCTAACATTTAAACCAGCACTTCCAGAGATACTGATGACAGTAATCAGTAGTTTCCCAAAAGAATGTTCTCCAGGAACTTGCTTGTGGATTATAGCAGAGTCCTTTCAGCTGCACCAAAGTACAAGCATTTGTGGAAGATACAGTGTCAAGTCACTTTCTGCTGTTAGTAAAGCTGTCTCTCTTTGCTAAGCAGCTGTCATACTATCATATTTGCAACTTGCAAAATATGTCACACACACACACATACGTTTTAAATAGTGCTGAACTAAGTGGCATTTAACATTAAGCCATTTTGGACCAAGAAGAAGTTACTAGAAAAGAGAAGTCAGCATGCCAGCACAGAAACCTTTTCCTTAAGCAGGGGTGTAATATGAAAGCTGCTTTTTTTGTTTGTTTGTTTTTGAAGAGTAAAAGCACATTCCATGTACACAAATGAATTACAAAAATAATTGAGGCAAACAGTTGAAGTTTTATTTTCAAAAAGCAGCAAGTAATCTGTAAATATTTTAATGTTAGTTTGCCCATCTATGATCTGAGATCATGCTAAAGTGAGAAAAATGTCCCCAAACTATAATTAATGTGTTAGAAATGATAAAAGCTCAAAACTATGAAACCAGCTGCAATCCACCACATAGAGATCACCCTTGTAATGTGTTATGGGTCCATTTTTCCTGGAATAGTTTAAACTGAAGCAGTTTCCCTGTTTTGGAGATTTTGTAGTTAATTTTAATTTTAGCTATTGTTTGGAAAAGATGGGCTGTCTGTGTAGATATGAAGTATAGTTTTTTTCCATAAAACAGAATTTATTTTGTATTAAAAATACCACTGTACTTGTTTTACACCATTTGTATACATGTGGTGATATTAATGCTGAAATGTAAAATTCAGGAATTAAAATGTGACCCTGTAATTCCATAATTATTGCTTTTGTTTGGTTTGTTGTAAATGTAAGTTCACTCAGTTTTGAGATATGGCCATTTTAGAGTATTATTAATAAACCAATAAAATTATTCATAGTTTTAACACTTATTATACACCACTAGGTCAAACAATGCAGGAGTTCTAAACTAGTGAGTTAGAGAATCTATTGTATTTTCAGCATTCTGATTATACTTAAGAGTGGGTGGGCCATGGGGAAAATAAAATCTTATGTCCCCATTGGGCTCCAGGCATCCTAGAATGGGGCTTCCCTCTCACTTAACAAAGCTAAGGGTATATATCATGAAAGGTATCCTCCACGCATCAGTAAAGTGACTCAGGATGTATTAGATTTAAGATCAAGTCTACCTATAACATTAAGATATCCCCTTATTAACCCTGGTCTAACAAGCCCCTTCTTTCCTTCTCAAAGCTGAAGCATTTCCTCATGAAATTCAAGGGAAAACAAGTATGATACATACTTTCCCTTTGGAGGCTGAAAATGTGATTCTATCCAACATGGATAAAATTCTGGTACTAAGACCTAATTTTATATCAATTTTTTTTTTCTTTTCTCAAGAACTGCCGTGAGCTTTAAGAACATTTGCATCACCACAGGAGCCTTTATAGCAAAAATGTGAATGTTTCATTAATTACTGTATTACACTTTTAGTATTAGAAAAATGATTACATCATGGGATTCAAATGACTTTTTAAAATCCTAAATCCCTTGGAAGCAGGAGACATTAAGCTTCCACTCACTTACCATGTCTGGAGCCACCATCCTCAGGCAGGCTTAAATTTCTACCCCCTCCATTTGTACCCTGATTCAGTGGAACAAGTGAAAGCCCACATTTGAATGCCTGGGGCCCTTGTCGATTTTTTAAAGTTACATCTGCCAACATGTATCGGTTATAAATACTATTTTAATAAAAAGTTACATGAAATTGATTTGTGTGTTTTAATCACTAGTTTTTCCCTAATCTAATAATAGCTAGTGATGAAAAATAGTAGGCATCTAATTGATGTGGGTAAATTAAAGTATTTGAGCACTAATTTGGCACCCACTTTAGATAAGTTAGTTTTAATGCCTGTATCAGGAAAGGTACACCTATTAAGAAGTCAATTCCCAATTATCCAAATTTCAGATAATCCTCAAGGGGTATTTTAGGAGCTGAGGATGTTTATGTTCTCTATTCTACCTCACCACAGTAGGTCCAGCCTGCTCCATGCAAATAATCTACATACAGTTTTAAGGACATAGAAGGCATTTTCCATTTATTCTTCACTTCACAATGACAACATTCCCTAAGTTAGGAGTGGAGAACCTGTGGCCTTCTAGGTCCTTGGGTGCAGCCTTTTGACTGAGTCTTACTTTTACAGAATAAATCCTTTTATTAAGGGGATTTGTTCTTTAAAGTTTGGATTCAAAGGCTGCACTTTAGGACCTAGAAAGCCACATGTGACCTCGAGGCCAGAGGTTCCCCATTCCTGCCATAAACCAACTGAATCAGTTATTAACTGTCATCTGTGATAATATTCCCTGTTCATTATATTTAACAGAGTGTACTGCTAATTTTAAACCTCTACCATTGCAGTAATCGAAACTTAAAAATAGAAGTACTTAAACCTTTAGCTATTTGTTCATTGCAAAGATAACTTTTACATAAATTTTCTGCTTAGGTTTTTAACCACAATGTTAGGTAGCTATTTCATTTACTATTTTGTTTACTTTTTATACAATGATTGGAATGGAATGGAATGGAATTCAAATACAATACAATGAATTGAATGGAATATTACAGTTTTAGCGATTACTACCTAGAAATAGTTTGGTGCTTGTTCAAGAGGTGTGGATAAGTTAAGTATTTTGGCCCTTTTCAGTGTGATGAAATCAAACAAGCTTAGTTTAAGGATTCAATAATTTATTTTAAAGTAATTCAAACTTCTGTTTTACTAAATTAACTTTCTTAAAATTATCACTTATTAATAACTTCTTCTTTAAGCTTCTCTGCAATCAATCTCCTCTTTAGTAACGTTTGCTTCTCCTCTGCTGTCATTTCTGGCTTCTCTGCAATTTCCTAAACCAGTAAACAAAAACAGAATGGAGTTTTAATCCAAGTACAGAAGAACAGGTGGCGTGGGTTTATTCTCTAAAATGAGGCTGGATGAAGCATCAGTGTACTGTGGCTCATTTTTCTGAAGTAAAGATAGAACATGGCTTCTAATGCTGTATTCGAAATAAAAGGAAAATAAGGAAATCGGGGAGCGGCCACGTTTGAAAGTGATTTTTGTTTTGTTTTTGCAAAGTAAGTTTATATTCATATGCTATTTAAAGTTACACAGGATGTCCCAAGAATACTCGTGCCATTTTAACTACACTAAGACTTGGAACAGCCTACACACACATATACCTATGTCTTTCTGAACATATCAAAGGAAACTGAGGCCCGTGAGAGGTTAAGTGAATTGTCCAAAGAAGCTCAGGTACAAAGTGGTAAAATTAGGCTTTAAACTTAAGTCATGTGTGCCTCCAAATGCTTTTTCTCTGCGCCAAAATAAGCTTACCTCCTCAGCAGATTTTCCCTTCTGCTGCTCTATATTATGTATCTGTTTGATCCTTGGGTCCTTTCTCATAGACATCAGTTTATCTCTCTTCTGTTTTAGATAGTCCTCTCTTTGCCGGAGTTGCTCTCTTCCAAGTGCTGATAAATTCTAGGATAAATAAAAGGAACAATTTGATTATAGAAAAAAAATTAATGTTTGTGTATTGTACAAGATGGACATCCACAACTGGCTGAATGATTCAAGTACAGCTTCTGAATTCTGCCTTGCCAATTATATAAATTCAAATTCAAGGTTTTTTTAATTGTGTAAAAAAGCACTACCACTTTCTCTAATCTTGTACATATGTATGTAGATTATATATGTATATACACACACATGTATGTGCATACAAATGTATGTCATAGGTATAGGATATTCTGTGCCTCAAAGTATAAATGCATGTACATATGCACACATATATATACACACGTATACATGTGTATACAGATACACACATCTGAGAAGGGGAATATGCTGCATTAATGTTTTAGAAAAGCTTACAAACTAGTATTAACAGTCTGAGCAATAAGTAGACTAAGGAGTGAGTAATGTTAGGGCTACAATTTATAAAAAGCAAAAAAAATTGTGTCATTAAGTTACTGGCAATTATTTGTTACTTTTTTATTGTCAGCTATAATTTCCTAAGAAATGGCAGCTAGGTAGCATAATGGAAAGAATGCTGGGCCTTGAGTAAGTCAAACTTTCAAATCCAACCTCAAATACTCACTAACTATGGGACCCTGGGCAGGTCCTTTAGCCTCTGTTTACCTCAGTTTCCTCATTTGTAGAAAGAAGATAGTAACAGCACCCAGGGTTTTGTGAGGAACAAACGAATAATAACTGTGAGGAGTCTAGTACTGTGCTTGGCACACGGCACTACAGAAACGTTGGCTGTCGTCATTATTATTACTTACTGACAATGGTCCTCCTTCTTTGATGGCCTGTTCCAAGCCAGCTGTGATAGTATCTGCCCTCAGTTTGGGAGAGGAAGTTTCGGGTAATGTTTCCAAATTTCTTCCCAATGACTGTAGCGATCTCCCAGCAAAATGCGTTTTCCCCTCTGGACAGTAGAAATTTAGTAAAGAAAGAAATCAGAATATCAAAAGAGATGGATAAGAACATCCCAAGAAGAAGAGTGGCACAGCAAAGAGGACACCTGCCCTGGGGTCCAAAGGACATGGGTTCAAGTTTTGCCTCCCAACAAATGGTATCTTTTTGTGACCCTGGGCACGTTCCTTAACCTCTCAGTGCGCCCTAAGACCAGGAGTTGAACAGAAGATGCTGACCTGCACTGACAAAGGGAGTTGTCTCAGCTCCAAGTTCCCTATATCAATGAAATGACAGGTCAGAAAAAAGAAGGAGCACCATGTGAATAGGTAGTAAATGAAATGGGATCATTGAAGAAATTATCCCTCTCTCCTCAACCCACTAGCTTTAGAAACCTTAAGCTTTCCTGCATTCATGCTATATTTTAAATAATTTACTAAAACCATTTTCATAATCAATAAGCAACCCTTAAGCACATACTAATACAAGTTCCTGGGGAACTTGTTATACAGAGAAGAAAAGGATAATGTCTTACAGCCTCAAAGTAACTAACACTTAGTTGAAGAGAGGTTGCCATGCCAAATATAAGTAACAAAGGACAAATGCTAGGCAGAGGAATGAAGGAAAGTGCAGTGTCTCAAGGAGCCCTAGACAAAAGAGGCATGACTTTTTCCATTTCAATTTTATTTTTAGTTTGGATTAGCCCCCATCCATCTCTTCCTCCCATGTTGAGAAAGCAAAAAAAAGGAAACCCATCACAAACATAAATCCCCGCAGTGGAGGCGGTCAGCAGGCTTCGCCAGGCCTCTGGAATCGCGGCACTGTTTGTGTTTCTACTGTTCTCTTGGTTCTGCTCACTTCACATAAGTCTTTCCAAGTTCCCATTCGTCACTTCTGATAGCAAAACAATATCCCATCACATTTATATGTAATTTGTTTGACCATTCTCCATATAATGGATACTCCTTAGTTGTCAATTTTTTGCAAGCATGAAAAGAGCTACTATAAATATTTTTTTTTACATAAAGGTCCTTTTCATCTCTTTGATCTCTTTGTGGTATAAACCTACTAGCAGTATTGCTGGGTTAAAGGGGTATGCACAGAATAGCTTTTTGGGGCTTTAATGTAAGTTCTCCCATAGTACCATTGGCATTAGTCATTTTCCCAATCTGATAGAAGTGAGGTGGTATACCTCAGAGTTGTTTTAATTTGCATTTCTCTAATTATTAATGATTTGGGGCATTTTTATATGATTTTACATTTCATCTGAAAACTGCCCATTCATCCTTTGTCCACTTATAAATTTCTTTTAAGAACAGCACATACTGGTATAAATTTGAATCAGTTCCACAAAGGGATGATCTTGAAGAAGCTAAGAAACTTCTCATTCTTATATGAATATATAACTGTTCCTACTGTCTGGAACAAAAATAATGTATGTCATCTGTCAAAGGGCAGCTAGGTGGCACAGAGGACAGAGTACCAGGCCCGGCATCAAGAAGACTCATTGTCCTAAATTCAAAGTCTGACGTCAGACACTTACTAGCTTTGTGATCTTGGGCAAGTAATTTAACCCCATTTCCCTCAGTTTCCTCATTTGTAAAATAAGCCGAAGAAGGAAATGGCAAACCACTCCAGTATCTTTGCCAAGAAAAACCCAAATGGAGTCACAAAATGTTGGACCCAATTGAAAATGACTAAACAACAACATTTAATGTCAAGAGTTGAACAAAACGAAAACAGGTAATGTGCTTAGGATTAAAACACTTAGAACCTCTCTCAACATTTACAGTCAACTTAGTTACTTGCTTTTAGATTCCTAGTGGCTTTCTGCTATCTCAAGTCCTATGTTGATGTTGACAGAAGAGAAAATGTTGAAGCCAAAATATTTAATGTTTCCACTATAGAAAAAAAGTAAAGATGGCAACTGGAAAGTCTGCAAGCTTACAGAAAGGTCAACTGTGTTTTGACAGAGGACCTGCTAAGTGTTTCAGGGGGTAAAGACTTAAAATGGCTAAGGGCTGAGTGGCGTATTCAAAGGACTGAGGTGAACTCAGACCCAATTCTGTGAAGAAGTCCCCTCAAGTATTTGTAAGAATAGTTTTACCTTTGTATTTTAAAAATACACTGTGGTACTTCTATTATCTCCAAGATGCAGGGAAGAAATGGGCACCTTTACCCTTAAGGCTGGTGCCCAGGATTTTCCAGACACTAACAGAAGCAAGAAAACAGCCACAAGCAAAACAGAAGTCTAGAACCAGCAGAGAAAAGTTTGCCAAGAAAGCAAACTGAAGGGGGCAGAGTGAAAGCAGGGACTCGCCTGAGCTTTCCCCCAAATCCCTTTCAAATACCTTTAAAAAGTGATTGAACAAATTCTAGAGCAGCAGAACCCACAAAGAGACAGAGTGAGGCAGATTTCCAGTCCAAGGCAACCTGGAAGGTCGACAGGAAGGGTTGTGTTGCCCTGGGCTCAGAGAGGAGGGAACTAGTGCAGGCTATGCCAGAGAAGACCTGGCCCCAGCAAAGCCAGACCCCACCTGGGGGGGGGGGGGAGGGGAGGGAGGGGTGCTGAATCACTGACAGCAATGACAGTTTCCAGACTTCTAAGCCCACAGATGCCAGAGACAAATTAGGTCAGTGGGAGGGGTCTGTCAGAACTGAAAGAGAAGCGCAGTCCAATGCAGGGAGTACCAATACAGCCCCAGCCCCAGGAAACCAGGAGCAGACTTGGCAGTGACTGAATTGGTGGCAGCAGCAGCAGCAGCAGCGGTGGCGGCAACAGAAGTGGAAGTGGCTGCAGCTGCTCCTGGAGTTATCAGCCCATACACAAGATGTGTGAAAGTTACCTATTTCAACTTCCTGGAGTCAAAATGGCACAGTAAGCAGTAAAGTTGCTCTCACCTTTCCTTACTGACCTTGGAAAAACCCACAGAATATTGTCCCAGGAAAAATGCTAAAATAGTGGAGCCAGCAGAAACATCAGGTGTAGCAGTCTTTTAGCTCAGGAGGCTAGGGGGATTAAGGGGAAAAGTTCCTCTTGCTTTGGCTGAAGGAGACCAGGACAGAATGAGAGGTGTCCCAGCAAGCCCCACCTCAGCAAACTAGTGGGAGATCTTGAGTTCCAGGGTGCTGGACCAGGCAAGAACCAACACCAGGTAGACATCTGTCGTCACCACCGGATCCAGCTCAGCACCAGGCAGGCTACCAGCTGCCAATACCTGAGTCCCCTGCTCACAAAACCAATAACCTGGTCCCTAAACCCCAGCACAATAAGCCTGGGAGAGTGCTCCCTGTGCCCCAGAAAGAGATCAATTTTAAAGGCCAGAAAAAAGGCAAATAATATGAGCAAAAAGCACCAAAGAAAAACAATGACCATAGAGATCTTAGTGAAAGAATGATCAAAACACAAATCAGGAGACAACAACATTGTCAATATACCCACATCTGAAACTTGAAAGGGGAATATGAACTGGTCTCAAAGACAAAAAGCCTTCTTGGAAGAGCCCAAGAAGAATTTTAGAAGTCAAATAAGAGAGGTAGAAGAAAAGTTGAAAATTTTCTTTAAAAATACAATCGACAAAATGGAAAACAATGCCCTAGAAAGTAGAATTGACCAAATGGAAAAGGAGGTACAAAAGCTAACTGAAAACAATTTGTTAAAAATTAAAATTAGGCTGAGTAGAAGCTAATTACTCTAAGAGACAACAAGAATCAGTCAAAATCAAAAGAATGAAAAAATAGGAGAAAATTTAAAATACCTCACTGGAAAAACAATGGACCTGGAAAATTTGTCTGGGAGAGATAATTTAAGAATTTTTGGTCTACCTGAAAGCCATGATAAAAAAATAAGCCTGGACAGCATCTTTCAAGAAATCATCAAGGAAAATGGCCCTGAGGTCCTAGAACCAGAGAGTAAAATAGTCATTGAAAGGATTCACCAATCACCTCCTAAAAGAGATCCCAAACTAAAAATGCCAAGGAATATTGTAGCCAAATTCCAGAATTTTCAGGTCAAGGAGAAAATACTGCAAGCAGCCTGAAAGAAACAATTCAAATATCATGGAACCACAGTCAGGATTATGTAGGACCTTGCAGCTTCTACATTAAAAGATCAGAGGGCTCGGAATATGATATTTCATAAGGTAAAGAAGCTTGGATTGCAACCAAGGATCAAGTAACCAGTAAAACTGAGCATAACCTTTCTGGGGAGGAGATGAACATTCAATTAAATAGGGGACTTCCAGTTTTTCCTGATAAAAAGACCAGACCTCAAAGGAAAATCTGATCTTCAAATACAAGACTCAAGAGACATAAAATGGTAAACAGGAAAGGAAAAAAAAGCATGTTATTCAATAAAGGCAAACTATTTACATCCCTGCATAGGAATATGATTCTTCTAACTCTTGAGAATTCTATTTTTATTATGACATTTAAAAGAGATATACACAGACAGAAGGGATGGGTTTAAGGTGACTTTGATGTGATGATAAAAAACCTAATTAAGTGGTGAAAAGGGATTGTAATGGGAGTAGAAGAAAGGAGGAGGCAGAAAAAAGGTAAATTACATCACATGAAGAGGCACAAAGAAATATCACAGTGGAGGGAAAGAAAGGAGGGAGATGAACATTGTTTGAACTTTCATCAGATCTGGCTCAAAGAATAACATAGTCAGTTAGATATAGACATCAAACTTGCCCTCTAGGCAGTAGGAGGGGAAAGAAAAAGGAAGAGGACAGAAGGGAGGGAAGATTGAGGGAGGCGGTGGTCAAAAACAAAACTCTAGTGAGGAGGGAAAGGGAGAAAGGAGAAAGAAAAGCATAAATGGGGGGGAGGGATAGGATGGAGAGAAAGACACAGCAATTATAATTGAATGTGAATGGGATGAACTCTCCCACAAAACGTTAGCAGACAGAAAAATGGATTAAAAAACTTAATCCTACAATATGTGGTTTATAAGAAACACATCTGAAACAGAGGGATACATACAGAGGGTAAAGGTAAAAGGCTGGAGTAGAATATACTATGCTTCAACTGAAGTAAAAAAAAAAAAAGTAAGGGTAGCAATCCTGATCTTAAAAAAAACAAAAGCAAAAGTAGATCTAATTTAAAAAGATAAGGAAGCAAACGACATCTCACTAAAAGGTACCATAGACAATGAAGTAATATCATTACTAAACATATATGCACCAAGTGGCATAGCATCCAAACTCTTAGAGAAGAAATTAAAGGAGTTAGAGGAAGAAACAGACAGCAAAACTACATTAGTGGAGGAACTCAGCCTCCTCCTCTCTGAACTAGATAAATCTAACCACAATTCAAGAAAGAAGTTAAGAAGGTAAATAGAATTTTAGAAAAGTTAGATAGGGTAGACCTCTGGAGAAAATTTAATGGGGATAGAAAGGAATACACCTTTTTCTCAGCAATACATGTCACTTACACAAAAACTGATCATGTACTAGGACATAAAAACTTCATAATCCAATGCAGAAAGGCAGAAATATTAAGTGCATCCCTTTCAGATCATGATGCAATAGAAGGTCAGTGAAAGATAGACTAAAAAATTAACTGGAAACTAAATAATCTAATTCTAAAGAAAGAGCAGGTCAAACAATAAATCACAGAAACAACAAATTATTTCATCCAAGAGAATGACAATAATGAGACAACATACCAAAACTTACGGGATGCAGTGAAAGCAGTTCTTCGGGAAAGTTTTGTATCTCTAAATGCTTACATGAATAAAATAGAGAAAGAGATCAATGAATTGGGCATGCAACTAAAAAAGAAAAATAAATTTAAAATCCCCAATTAAATATCAAATTAGAAATACTGAAAACCAAAGGAGAGATTAATAAAATTGAAATCAAGAAAACTATTGGACTAATTAATAAATAAAATTAAAAGCTGGATTTACGAATAAAAAAAAACAATAGGTAAATCTTTGGTTAATTTGATTTTAAAAAGAGAAGAAAATCAAATGACCAGTATCGAAAGTGAAAGGCATAAATTCACCATTAATGAAGAGGAAATTAAAATAATAATTAGGAACTATTTTGCCCCTCTGTATGCCAACAAATTTGACAATCTTAGTGAAATGAATATTTACAAAAATATAAATTGCCCAGATTAAAAGAAAAGGAAATAAAAACACTTAAAAAACCATTTCAGGAAAAGAAATTGAACAAGGAATCAATGAACTTCCTAGTAAAAAAAATCTCCAGGGCCAGATGAATTTACAAGAAAATTATATCAAACATTTAAAGAGCAAATAATTCCAATACTATATAGACTATTTGGGAAAATAGGCGAGGAAGTCCTACCAAATTCTTTTTAATATTACAAATATGGTACTGATAACTAAAACTGGGAAGAGTCAAAACAAAGAAAGAAAATTATAGACCAATTTTCCTAAAAAACATAAAAGCAAAAATTTTAAACAAAATATTAGCAAAATGATTACAGGAGAACTTAACAGGAGAATAATACACTATGACCAGGTAGGAATTATACCAGGAATGTGGAGCTGGTTTAATATTAGAAAAACTATCAGCATAACTGACCATATCAACAACAAAACTAACAGAAACCACATGATTATCTCAATAGATGCCGAAAAAGCTTTTGATACAACACACAACACCCATTCCCATTAAAAACATTAGAGGGCATAGGAATAAATTAAGTCTTCCTTAAAATGATAATTAGTATCTACCTAAAACCACCAGCAAGCATTATATGTAATAGGAATAAGCTAGAAGCATTTCCAGTAAGATCAAGGGTGAAGCAAAAGATGTCCACTATCCCCAGAGTTTTTCAATATGGGACTAGAAAGGTTAGCATTAGCATTAAGAGAAGAAAAAGAAGTTGAAGGAATTAGAATAGGCAAGGAAGAAACAAAGTTATCACTCTGCAGATGATATGATGATATACTTAGAAAACCCTAGAGAATCAAGTAAAAAACTACTTGAAATAATAAACAACTTCAGCAAAGTTGCAGGATAGAAAATAAACCCATATAAATCATTGGCATTTCTATACATTACCAACAAAGCTCAACAGCAAAAGATAGAAGGAGAAATTCCATTTAAAGTTACTTTAGATACAAAATATTTGGGAGTCTACTTGCCAAAACAAACCCAGTAACTATATGAACACAATTACAAAACACTTTTCACACAAATAAAGTCACATCTAAATAATTGGAAAAACATCAGTTGCTTTTGGGGAGTTCAAGCTATTATAACAAAAATTACAATTCTACCTAAATTAATTTAGTTATTTAGTGCCACATCAATCACCCTATCAAAAATTATTTTATAGAACTAGAAAAAATAATAACAAATTTCATCTGGAAAAACAAAAGGCCTAGAATATCACGGGGATTAATGAAAAGAAATGCTAGGGAATATAGCCTAGCCATAACAAATCTTAAATTGTATTATAAAGCAGCAATCATCAAAACTACTTGGTGCTGGCTAAAAAATAGAGTGGTGGATCGGTGGAACAGGTTAGGTATACAAGACACAATAATCAATGACTGTAGTCATTCACCATTTGCTAAACCCAAAGACTCCAGTTTCTGGGATAAGAACTCACTATTTGACCAAAACTGCTGAGAAAACTGGAAAAAAAGTATGGCAGAAACTAAGCACAGACCAACATCTTACACAATATACCAAAACAGTCAAAATAGGTACATGATTTAGATATAAAGCCTGATACTATAAGCAAACTGAGAGAGCAAGGAATAGTTTACCTGTCATTTTATGGAGTATGGAAGAATTTATGAACAAACAAGAGATACAGAGCATTATGAAATGCAAAATGGGATAATTTTGATTACTTGAATTGAAAAGCTTTTGCACAAAGCCAATGCAACCAAGATTAGGAGGGAAGCAGAAAACTGGGAAAGAATTTTTATAACCAGTGTCTCTGATAAAGGCCTCATTTCTAAAATTATATATATAGAGAATTGAGTCAAATGTACAAGAATACAAGTCATTCCCCAATTGACAAATGCTCAAAGGATATGAACAAGGAGTTTTCAGAGGCAGAAATTAAAGTTATCCATAGTCATATGAAAAAATGCTCTAAATCACTATTGATTAGAGAGATGCAAATCAAAACAAATCTTAGGTACCACCTCACACCTATCAGCTTGGCTAACATGATAAAACAGGAAAATTAGAAATGCTGAAGATATGGTGAAAATTGGAACACTAATTCACTGCTGGTGGAGTTGTGAACTGATCCAATCATTCTAGAGAGCCATTTAGAACTATGCCCAAAGGGCTATAAAAATAGGCATACCATTTGACCTTGCAATATCACTTTTGTATCCCAAAAAGATCATAAAAATGGAAAAAAAGGACCCACATGTACAAAAATATTTATAGCAGCTCTTTGTGGTGGCAAAGAATTGGAAATTGAGGGGATGTCTATCAGATGAGGAATGGCTGAACAAGTTGTGGTATATGAATAATGGAATACTACTGTGCTATAAGAAATGATTAGCAGGTCAACTTCAGAAAAACCTGGAAAGATTTGAATGAACTGATGCTGAATGAAGTGAGCAGAACCAGGAGAATATTGTACACAGTAACAGCCACAATGAGCAATGACTAACTTTGACAGACTTAGCACTTAGCAAAGCAAGGATCTAAGACAACTCCAAAAGACTCATGATAGATAATGCTGTCCACATCCAGAGAAAGAGCTATGGAGTCTGAATGCAGATTGCAGCACACTATTTGCTCTTTTTCGTTCGTTTTGTTTTTCTTTCTTGTGATTTCTCCCATTGGTTCTAATTCTTCTTTACAACATGACTAATGTGAAAACACTTCAATATGAATGTATACGTAGAGCTTATATCAAATTACACACCATGCTGGGCTGGGAGTAGGGAAGAAATGGGGAGAAACTTTGGAACTCACAATCTTATGGAAGTGAATATTGAAAACTAAAAATAAATATTTTTTTTTTTAAAAAAGGCAAACTGAGTTAATATGGCAGAACAATGTCCTCTCTCCTCATTTTGGCTAGTCAAGAGATTGAGTAACAACTGACATCTAGTACTATTGTCTGAGTGACATCTGAAGAGCTATACAATATGTGAAGGTGGAATGGAAGGAGAGTGGGATATGACTACTGAATGGGAGAATCTATATCCAGAGGACAAGTGCTCTACAGGTGCAAGTTCACTAGGCACAGCTTTTAGCTGGAGCTAAATAATCATCATAAAATACTTAGATAAATACAGGTATCCTACCTGTTTCTCCATAGCCCTAATGGATCCAGAAGTGATATCAGGGTAAATTCCAACAGGATTCCTGACCTGTATATGTAGTCATTTAAGAGTAATTTCTAAGATAGACCTGACCCTTCTGGAAAAAGAGTTCTTGACCAAAATATTCAGTGCCAGTAAGTAGACGCATACCTTGGAGATACTACAGATTCAGTTCCAGACCACCATAATAAAGCAAATACAGCAATAAAGCAAGTCACAAATTTTTTAGTTTCCAGTGCATATAAAAGTTATGTTTATACTATACTGTAGTCTATTAAATGTGCATTTGTATGTCTAAAAAATATACAAACCTTAAATAAAAAGTACTTTATTGCTAAAAAAAAAAATATTAAGCATCACCTGAGTCATCAGTGAATTGTAATTTTTTTTCTGGCAGAGGAACTTGCCAGGATGATGATGGCTGCTGATTGATCAGAGTGCTGTTTGCTGAAGGCTGGAGCGGCTGTAATAATTTCTTAAAATAAGACAATGACATCTGCCACAGCTATTATCTTCCTTTCACTTGAACACTTAGAAGTCATTATAGGGTTATTAATTGGCCTAATTTCAATACTGTTGTGGTTCATGGAATAGGGATGCCCGAGGAGAGGAAAAGAGACAGGGAAACATTTACCAGTCAGTGGAGCAGTCAGAACACACGTTTATCTATTAAGTCTTACATGAGCACAGTTCATGGAACCCCAAAACAATTACCATAGTAATATCAAAGATCCATGATCACAGATCACCATCATAAATGTGTGAAAAAACTTTCCATACAGAAAAAGTTTGAAATACTGTAAGAATTACCAAGATTTGACACAGAGACAATATGTGAGCACATGCTGTTGGAAAAATGGCACTAATGCATTAGCTCAAAGCAGGGTTGTCACAAACCTTCACTTTGTAAAAAATGCAATATCTGAAAAATGCAATAAAGCAAAGCTCAATAAAACAGAGTAAGCCTGTATCTGAGCTTCTTTACTGAGAAGCAACTTTGGTTTCATAGCGATGGCTTGGGAGGAACTCAGTGGAGTAGGCAGATGTTTGTGACTTGTGGTCCAAGTGTTTCTACTTTAAGCAGAAAGAAACAAGCCTGTAAACACAAAGCACAGAAGCATCATAGAGAAGGTCATCATCTTATTGCTGTTCATTTGACTGACTCTACGACCCCTATTTGGAGTTTTCTTGGCAAAGATACTGGAGTGGTTTGCCATTTCCTTCTCCAGCTCATTTTACAGATGAGGAAACTGAGGCAAACAGGATTAAGTGACTTGCCCAGGGTCACACAGCTAGTAAGTGTCTGAGGCTGAATTTGAACCCTGGTCTTCCTGATTCTAGGCCTGGCATTCTATCCACTGGGCCACCCAGATTTCTATTAGCACCTAACTGAAATGTGATAGATGTGGTGTATCAGGACAGTACCTTAAAACAACCAATTCATTACAAGTAGAGAAGTCAGTCAAATTGAAAAATGAAATATCCTAAGGAGAACAGAATTTGCCTGGGGGAAAAGGGAGAGTAACCTTGCACATCTGAGAGCATTTGCTTGGACAGAAAGATGTGAGCAAGAGAATGTGCAGATGTCAATTGGTTATGGTGGTCCTACTTAATTAAATGGATAATAAGAAACTAAAGGAGCATATGGAGTAGAAAAAGAACTAATTTGGGTAGAATGACTATTCCACAAATTAAATCTGAACAGCAAAATAAAGAGGATCCTGGAATGTGAAGAAAATAATGACTAACATTTATATAGTGCCCCAAAGTTTGCTGTAAATATGTTATCTCATTTGATTCTCACAGCAATCCTGAGAGACACGTAGGCTTAGAGTGACTGACTTCCCCAGTGTTACACAGCTAGTGTCCAAAGTGAGATCTGAGTTTAGATTTTCCTGACTCCAAATCTAATACTATTCCACTGTAACAAATCTTAGAAACCTGATTATTTTCTGTCCTTAAGCTAGACAGACATAGTTTGAACACTGCTGAAAACATGGGAAAATTATGAAACATAAATTGTGGCTTTGAGGTTACCAGAAATCCCTGGAAAAGAAGGGAGCCACACTGATATGTATATTCTAATTCACAGGTATGAAGAAACCTGTGGGAATTCAACAAGAGATATGGAAAAGCTGACTAAGGACTTTAACCTCTCATTATGGCTATGTTAAGTTTGGGATGGGGGCGGGAGAGATGAACAGATATGTGTCTAGACAAATGTGCCTCTGAATCCATTTAAATGAGTATCCATTGATTTATTAGGCATTGATATTGCTTAGGAAAAAAGCATTGTGTCTTTCTCTGTTTCAAAGTACAAGAAAAGTTCCTATATTAGATTTGATTTTTGTATGTATAAGGAAGTATAGGTGAGTTTCAGTGAAAACAAAAGAAGCCTTCACAAAATTGCTGCCAGCTGGAACACAAAACAGGTAGAAAAAAGAATGCTCACATATATTTAAAATAAATAGTAAATGAATTGAAAATTGGAAAACTTGTTTTTAGAGCATAAAGATGGTTTGGCATCTCCTGCCTGCAGTAGAGCTATATAAGAATGATTCTTGGGACAAATTTATTTTGGGACTAAATAGGAAATAAAATAGTACAGAAGATAGCAGTGGAAGAGGTAGGTCACAGAAGAGAGTCAAGGGAGAGTGTCCTGTCCCCCTGGGTTCTACAGTTTTAATGTGCCTCTGTAAGGCAAAGTTCCATTTACCCAATGCTACTTCTACCTCTGCTGGCTTACACAGGATAAGTATGGGCACTCAAATTAACTGTGTCAGGACTCAAGTAAAAAGAATAAATCTATCAGTCAGAAGGAGTTGGTTTATGCAAAATAATTTCTTTCCATACAAAGAACTAAGAAAAATTTTAATATTTCTTTCAAAACTGCTTGGTAAAAAGCATACTTTCAAAACTGCATTATTTTGCTTAAATATGGATTTGATGGGTTAAAAGTGGATATCAGGATGGAAACAGTTCTAACATGATTTAAAAGATATTTCATCATTTTGAGAATTAACACTGGTAATAAAAGCACACTGGATTAACTACCATTGAAATGGAAAGATAATCCCATATATATTGAAGTAGTACATAATTTGATTGGCAGATTTCTGGATGAATGAGATTATAAGACAGCAGCAGCTAGTAATGTAAACATTTGCAACCAGAATGCAACAGAATTTACTGAAAGGATAAACTGAGGACTTGCCAAGGACACCCTGGAGTGGAGGTTGAGGGATGCAGTTGCTCCTTACTGATGGATTATGGATGATCTATAAATACACTGGTTGAGCCAAACCAGAGAAAAGTGGATGAACCTCTCAGATGGACTAAATTAAATGTGTTTTCCAGTAAGAAGTGAATGAGTTCTTTTTCAGGTAACAAGTGAAGAGCATGCCAAAGCACTTTTGACCTAGAGTAGTACTTGTGCAATTCAATGCCAAAATGACATTCTTAGGGTACAAGGACTTCAGGGGGAGGATCTGAACATGAAAAATGGGTGAATATGATGGGATAATGTTAAGCAGAATATTACTGTAATAGGTGGGAACATTCAAACATGATCATCAAGAGATTCCACCTAAAGGATAGGAGAAATAAGAAGGATCATCCCTTTGGGGATACTGATAGACTGGAGGTAGGCCTTCAACTCCTAAGTGAGTAGGTAGGAAGAAAGCTCCTACTCATGAGATAGCAAGCCTGCTCATTACATAGCTGAGAGGGAATCTGCCTCTGGCTAAGAAATGTTGCCATTAATCCTGTGAAAGCACCATAGGAAATAAAGTAATACATGCTTAAGAATGTACAGTCAGATAGATGGCTAGCTGTAGCAAGGAAAGAGGGAACTAGTCCTTAGATAGTTACACAGGCTTACAGTAGGTGGCCACTCTCATGAAGAACAGTTTTGCGTAGCCCATGAACTATACCGGTGGCCAAACTTAATAGAGGCTGAAGAGAATTAGGTTTTTCACTGTTTGAAGTCACCTCAAAATGACCCCAAAACCCCAAATTTCTTTTGGTTCCTGGACAAGCTAAAGCAAGGCAGACCTCAGGTCTAAATGTATGTGAACTATAATGGTCTAATTTACCACACCCAAGATGTGCTTTCCCCCAGATCATAGCATTAAATGTGGATGTTCCCTCAAAAGTCTCTCCTAGCTCTTCTCTCTCACTACTAATTCACTTGTTGAGCTCATCAGTTCCCTTAGATTAACTACCATCTCTAGTTAGACGATTCTCATATTTATTTGTCCCTCCTTAAACTTTTTTCAGACTTCAGGTCTCCAACTGCTTATATGACAACTTGAACTAGATGTCCAATAAACATCTTAAGTTTAATATGTCCAAAACTGAACTCATTATCTTATCCCCCAAACCTTCCATTTCCTAAATTCTCAGTCACAATAATGTGGATGGTACCACTGCCTTCCCAGTCACCTTGGCTGATACCAGGTGTCATCCTCAACTCCTCGTTCTCTCTCACTCCTCATGTCCAATCAGTTGTCATTTTTACATTCACAAAATCTCTTACACATGCCCCTCCTCTTCTCTGTCACTGCCAGCACCCCACTTCAAATCCTCATTATTTCACATCTGAAATATTGAAAAAGACTACCAAAAAAAAAAAAAAAAGACTACCTGCATCTCAAGTCCTCTTTCCCACCCCAAACCCACTCCAATTCATCCTATTCTCAGCTGTCAAAGTGATCTTTCTAAAGAACAATATTCCCATTCAATCAACTCCCTATTGCCTCCAGAATCAAATATAAATTCCACTGGCTTTCAAAGCCCTCCATAACACAGCATAAACTTCACTCCCTATCCCCTAATACCTTTCTAGACATCTCACACCTTACAATCTTTCACAAACTCTGCAATTCAATGGCATTGGCCTCCCCTGGAGGCAAGTAGTGTCCTGTATTTGCAAAGAACACTCCATGAATCTTCCAATTAAGCAAATTTTCCTTGGCTGTTCCCCAAGTCTGAAATTCTCTTCCTCCTCATTCCCATCACATAGTTCATCTGGCGTTGAGTCTCAGCTAAAATCTCGCCTTCTGGAAGAGCCATTCCTAATCTACCTTAAGGATAACTTTGTTGATTATCTGCAGCTCCTCCTGTGCATGGCTTGCTTGGACATAGTTGTTTGTCTTCCCCCTTAGACTGTGAGCTCCTTGAGAGCAGAGACTGACTTTTGTCTTTCTTTGTGTCCTCATTGCTCAGCACAGTTTCTGGCAGATAGTAAATATTTAATAAACAACAGCTGACTGACTGATGGCAAGTAATCAGCTGACTGGAAAGATTAAGCCTGACATCCTCTGGAAAGGCATACCTGGTTATTACATTAAGTACAGGTTAATCTTACCTGAAGATGTTAGAGCAAAATTTGGATCATCTCCTACAGATTTTTTCATTTTTGCAGCTTCATGTGAATACCCTGAAGGATCTTCTCTTTTAGAATCTGAAAACTTAATATTAATAATACAATAAATTAAATTATTTTTGTTAATATTTTTATTTTTTAAAATTTATTTAGTTTTCAACATTTGCTTCCACAAGATTTTGAGTTCCAAATTTTCTCCCCTCTGTCACCCCAAGACAGTATGCATTCTAATAACCCTTTCCCCCAATAAAATAAATTAAAATAAAATCATTTACATTGTAAAACAACTTTTTCTTGTTTGTTGGGTAGCTAAAGAAAAAATAAGTTTTTTAAAGTCTGTAAGCCATTACTAACATTTCCGAATCTCTTGTGGTAATTTTGAGAAAGTAACTAGCTATTTCTCCATTTATGCCTCCCATTCTTATTTCTTATGGCTCCATTACTGTTAAATTCCTAGGCTACCTGAGAAACAAACTGAGAAAGGAAAAGCCATAAAACTGATAGCTGGACACACAGGAAACCTAAATAAAATTAAGTCTTTTTTTTTTTTAACTTGAGAGCATGTATAAATCACTAATTTGAATGCTTGCAGTTTTCCAACATCTAACAAAATAGATCTTTGGTCTTTCTAAAACAACATTATATATCTGAAGAAAAACAACAAAAAGTGAGTTTTTTCTATCAGATCTATAGGGGTGAAAATTGTACTGTTTTTGTACTAACTTTAAATATGGTTTCAGATTTGTCTTATCACCCACCACTGTCATGGGGATAACAGTTTTATATTTATTTAATGTTTTTTCTAAACAAAATTATGCCTAATTTACCTAGGATATGACTACTACTGATTTCCTGTTCTATTGTACCTGCAGAACATCCCTTTGGAGCATCTAAGTGTCAGCCAGCACATACGGACTCTATTCGATATCATTTTCCATTGTGGAGCATTTCCCCCCACACACATTTTCCTATTAGTTATGTTGTGAAAGAAGAAAGAGAACACAAGGAAAACACACACACACACACACACACACACACACACAAAGTGAAAATAGTATGCTTCGATCTGCATTCAGATTCCATCAGTTCTTTCTCTGAATGTGGATAGCATTTTCTATTATGAGTCTTTTGGAACTGTCTTGGATCATTATATTGCTGAGAAAAGCAGCTAAGTCAATCACAGTTGATCATTGCACAGTTTTACTGCTACTGTGTACAATGTTGTCCTGGTTCTGTTCATTTCATTTTGCATTAGTTCATATTAAGTCTTTCCAGGTTTTTCTGAAATCAGCCTGCTCATAATTTCTTCTAGCACAATAGTATCCCATTATATTCACATATCACAACTTGTTCAGCCATTCCCCAACTGATGGGCAGCCCCTTCATTTCCAATTCTTTTCCATCACAGAGAGCTGCTAGAAATACTTTTGTACATGTACGTCTTTTTCCCTCTTTTTGTGATTTCTTTGGGATACAGATGTAGTAGTGGTATTGCTGGGACAAAGGGTATTATGCACAGTTTGATTGCCCTTTGGGCATAGTTCCAAATTTCTCTGCAGAATTGTTGGATCAGTTCAAAGCTCCATCAACAGTGCAGCAGAGTCCCAATTTTCTCACATCTTCTGTGGAACACTCTTGATGAAAATAGTTCCCATCAGTGATAACACCTAGGTTTTCCAGGAAGAAGTATAAATGTGAATCCAAGAAACAGCTCCTGAGTGAATTGTTATATCCCATAACTTTCTAGGCTTTGGGAAGATCACTGGCAATTTCTTAGTCATCTTCTCACTTGTAGTTTCCTTGAAAATTTTTGGTCACTTTTAAAATGATTTCCATGCAGTTACTTCAACTCCAGTCATCATTTTTTCAAAATGTTCATCTTTCATAACTATCTATTATTTGAAAATCCACAAATATTCCTTTTGTGATTTTAGCTTCATTAATTCTCAGAAATTGATTTTTCAAAGAAAAGCTGCACCATTTTAATGCATCATACTGACAAAAGTTTTCATTTCCACGTTATTGTATAACAGTCGTAAGAAAAGACTTTCAGGACTGACCTGTGGTTGGCTTACCATATTTTTCTTCTCCTTCTAGAATCTTTTCTTTCCTTTGGGGCCAAATATTCCTAAACATCCTGGTTTCGCTGTTTCTTCTGTCCCATTCATGTGTAAAGCACAATATTTAGCATACCCAACACATAACCCTAGTCAAAGAGCAATCACTGTCAGGTCCCTCAAAGGCACACAAAGAATACTTGTCATCCTTAATGCTTCTCAGGCAAAATCTCATTTGGTGCTCCTCTTGCAGGAGAGTTCATCCTTTAAACCTAGAAGCTAAAAGTTCACCATGATTTTTGGATAAAGGAAATCATGAACAAGGTCATTTATGTTATTCTTAAATGAGACTCTGAGGATGGAAAAGTTATTTCAAATAAGAATATCACCTTACTGGTCTTCTACCTTATCATGCTAAGCCTTGTTGCCATATCTGAATCATCAGGTTCTTCTTTCTTCATTCAAATTCCAAGTTTTGTTAATAATAGTTCTTCACTATGTGAGACAAAACCTTATAGCTAATGATTTGGATATTATACAGTACATTTAGACTTGAAGGCATTTCTAACACATATATTAAGCAAAAACAGCAATCTGCTCAGTGCTCAATTTGTTGTCTCCAAATCACAGGAACTGCGTAAGAATATGAGATCCAGTTTCTGCCACTAAGTAATCTAATGCAAGTAATACCACACAAGGAAGGGGTTCAAGCCTTATTCTGATCACCTACTTTACAACCAAAATAGAGTTCATATGCTTAACTAGAAAAGTTTTTGTTTCTGATATTAAAAGTGAGTTTATCACATACATAACAGCCTCTGTCCAGATGATACAACGGGTACCGAAAACGTAAGTAATGCAAACCAACACCTACAAAGACCAAAACACTTGAAAAAACAGGATAGGAAAAAGTAATAATGTTTATCAAATGATGGCTGACACAGAACAAATAGAACAGTCTACTACTTACTGACAGATCCCCTGCAAGCCTGAATATGCCTGAATATGTTCCAATCTACCCTGCCAGACAGCAAAGAAGCTGGGACCTCTCAGAACATGGAAAAACAAATATCCTACAAAATTGTTACTATAGATCTTTCCCATTTCCCTGCTCCACCACATCCCACCAAATCATACTTTATTACTGACTCATACTGCAAAATTATATATCAAGATTCATGTCAATCAATAATAGTAGGCAACAGAGAACTCTGTTTGCATTTTTTTAGCTCAGCATCAAAAGCACATTTAAAACAGGGTTTCTTAACCTGGGCTCAGTGAACTTGGTTTTTATTTTTAAAATCTGATAACTGCATTTCCATATGATTGGTTTCCTTCGTAATCCTATATATTTTAATTCATGCATTTAAAAATATAACTCAAAGAAAGGGTTCATAGATTTCGTGACTGCTAAGAGGTCCATGAACAAAAAAAGGTAATTTCTCATCTAAAACATCAGAAATTTCCATGTGAGAAAATATGTGGAACAGTTTATTTAAAAAGTGAAATTCCACTGAAAGTGAGAATCTTATTATGTAAGTGATTTAACTGATTTTGGTTTACAATATAGTAGAATGGCATCATAATCCATCTTGTTACATAGAGAGATAATCATTCCATGGATCAAATCATGGCTCTATGCATATGCATATGCATGTACACATATATGAATTATATACATATATATATACACATGTGTTTAAAATAAGATGACTTTCCTAACTTCCCCTTCCCAAAAGAGCACAGTCAGAAAGTAGCACCCTCTGAAAATGACAAAAAATGAGATTGATATAAGTAACCCATTCTAAGAGATGTTTTGTAAATGGGTTGTCAATGAAACTAATTATTCACAAATGAAAATTACACATAAATACCAATATTCTCTGAGAAAAAAAATGAAAATTTCCCAGAGAGAGAGAATTGTTATCTCTGCCCAAAATTAATCTTAAACATAAAAATTTGGACATACACTTAATTAGTAAAAAATGATAGTCTTTTTTTTACACTAAATACATCGTATGTACCTGTTTATTTCTCTTTCTTTCTTCTTCTTGCTCATATTCTTCTTTTGATTTTCTGGAAGAAAAATGTCATCAAAAAGACAATTTTTTTAATCAGAAAATAAAGATATGTTGTCTATTCTCACAATATAATAGCTATTTACTGATCAATGAATAGATATCCCTTTTCCAAATCTAGCTTCCTTTTGATTTTATCATGTTAAGTTGGATGGAATTCTCAGAGTAGCAGATATAGAACGAATTTAAGGAAAAACTTCCTAATCATTAGACCTGTTCTGCAATGATATGGATTGCCTCAAAAGGTCTTAAGTTTCCTGTCACTCTAAGTGTCCAAATAAAGGCTTGGATATCCACTAACTAACTACTGATGCCGCAGAAGAATAATGGTTGAGTTAGATGACCTCGAAGTTCCCTTCCAATTTCAGAATTCTGTGATTGTGTGAAGACACACTCAGTAACTCTACTCTTCGCATAAATGTGAATGTAAACTAGAGAGTAATAGCCCCATTGGGAGTAAATATTCCAGTCAACTGCAACTTCCTTGAGGCTGGGGCTCTTTCAGTATTTGTCTTCGTATTCCCTCATGCCTATCATATGGCACTGAACGTTGTAGTTGCTTAATAAATGTTTATTGAACTAAACTGACTAAAGACAGAAATCATCCTTCTTGACAAAATCTACCTGCCTCTTCCTTCCCCCATGTGATTTACCCCTAGAATCTATAAATAACAACTTACCCCAACATGACCAAATTCCAAGAAATCCCTCAAATTCTTTTCTTTTTTTAATTTAGTATTTTATTTTTCCCCAATTACATGTAAAAACAATTTTAACATTAATTTTTAAAACTCTGAGTTCCAAATTCTTTCCTTTTCAAATCCTCACCCCCACTGAGAAGGCAAGCAATTCGATATGGGTTATACATGTAAAACATGCAAAACGCTTCCATAATAGTCATGTTGTGAAAGATTAACTATATTTCCCTCTATCTTAACCCACTCCATTTATTCTATTCTCTCTCTCTCCTTTCACCCTTTCCCTCTTCAACAGTGTTTTGTTTCTGACTACCCCCTCCCCCAATCAGCCTCCCTTCTATCACCTCCAACCTTCTCTTATCCCCATTCCCTGCTACTATCCTGTAGATTTCTATATCCAATTGAGTGTGCATGTTATTCCCTCTCTGAGCCAATTCTAATAATAATAAGGTTCACTCCTTTCCTCTCATCTCCCTCCTCTTCCCCTCCACTCTAAGTTTTTTCTTGCCTCTTTTATGTGAGGTAATTTACCCCATTCTACTTCTCTCTTTCTCCCAATACATTCTTCTTTCACCCCTTTATTTTAGTTTTTAGCTAGCATCCTTTCATATTCAACTCACACCTGTGACCTCTGTCTATATATATTCCTAACTACTCTAATAATGAGAAAGGTCTTAAGAGTTATGAATATCATCTTTTCATGTAGGAATATAAACAGCTTAACTTTAATAAGTCTTTTATTATTTCTCTTTTCTATTTACCTTTCCATGCTCCTCCTGAGTGTTGTATTTGAAAGTCATATTTTCTATTTAGCTCTGGTCTTTTCTCAAGAATGCATGAAATTCTTCTATCTCACTGAATATCCTTTTTTCCCCTTCATACATTATACTCAGTTTTGCTGGGCAGATGATTCTTGGTTGTAATCCTAATTCCTCTGATCTTTGGAATATCATAATCCAAAAGCCCTCCAATTCCTTAATGTAGAAGCTGCTAAATTTTATGTTATCCTGACTGTGTCTACACAATAGCTGAAATTATTTCTTTCTAGCTGCTTGCAATATTTTCTCCTTGACCTCTGGAATTTGGCTATAATATTTCTGGCAGTTTTAGTTTTCAGATCTCTTTCAGCAGATGAATGATGGATTCTTTCAATTTCTATTTTACCCTCTGGTTCTAGAATATCAAGGCAGTTTTCCTTGATAATTTCTTGAAAGATGATGTCTAGGCCCTTTGTTTGATCTTGGCTTTCAGGTAGATCAATAATTTTTAAATTCTCTATCCTGGATCTATTTTCCAGGTCAGTTGTTTTTCTGATAATTTATATTGTCTTCTATTTTTTCATTCTTTTAGCTTTGTTTTATAATTTCTTGATTTCTCACAGTCATTAGCTTTTATTTGCTCTATTCTCATTTTTAAGGAATTATTTTCTTCAGTGAGCTTTTGGACCCTCCTTTTCCATTTGGTCAATTCTGCTTTTTAAGGCATTTTTCTCCTCATTGGCTTTTTAGACCTCTTTAGCTATTTGGTCTAGTCTATTTTTAAGGTGTTATTTTCTTCAGTATTTTTTGGAGGTCTCCTTTACCAAGTAGTTGAGTCATTTTTTATGATTTTCTTGTATCATTCTCATTTCCCTTCCCAATTCTTCCTCCACCTCTCTTACTTGATCTTCAGAATCCTTTCTGAGCTCTTCCATGGCCTGAGATCAATTCGTATTTTTCTTGGAGGCTTTGGATGGAGGAGCTTTTGATTGCTCTTCTGAGTGTGTGTCTTTGTCACCAAAAGTAAGTTTCTATAGTCAGTTTTTTCCATTGTTTGCTCATTTTCCCAGCCTATTACTTGACTTTTTAACTCTTAGATTAGTTAAGGCTCTGCTTCCAGTGTGAAGGCCAAACTGTTCCAAATTTCAGGGGTTTTGTGCAGCTGTTTTCAAAGATATTTCTAGGGACCTCTAAGTTTTCAGTTCTTCCAAGGTGGTACGATCTAAGGAGAGGTGTTTACTCCTCTCCTGGCCTGTGCTCTGTTCCATGAAAGACCACAAGCACTCTTTTCTGCCCTGGAACTGTGAGGAACATCCCCTCTCCAGTGCTGCCACAAGATCTGTGATGCTAGTGCTCTCCTCGCCCCAGGACTGCCACCCAGGACTGTGACCCAGATCTAATACAGACAAAGCAATAGAGTCCTGCCTCAGTGCTAGCAAAAGACCTCTGTAATCACCTTCTGACTAGCTATTCGTTCCCTTTATTGTCTGTGGGCTGAGAGCTCCAGAAGCACTCACTGCCCTCTGCTGCTGCTGATTAAGTCACTCCCAAGGCCTTCCCCTGGTACTGGCATGGCTGATGCTGGACTGCACTCCTCTCTCAGCCTGGTGTAATAGACCTTTCCTGTGATCTTGAGCTAGAAATTTGTTTCACTCTGTCTTTTTGTGGGTTTTGCTGCTCTAGAATTTGTACAGAGTCATTTTTTTAAAGGTATTTAGAGGGGTTTAGGGGAGAGTTCAGGTGAGTCCCTGCCTTTACCCTGACATCTTGGCTTTGTCCTGACCCCCAAAATTCTACAGTTAAAAAGGACATCAGTGGCCCTTCTCAAAAAAGAATACAAATAATAATATACTTAGCAAGCAGTCATCCAGTCCTTGACTGAAAACTTCTATGGAAAAGTAACTGGACAGCTCAAATAATAAAGAAATTTTTCCCAAATCAAGCAGAAATGTACTTCTTTGCAATTTTTTTGCTCTCTGGGACCAAACAGAACACGTCTAATCCATCAAACAATAATAATAATAATATCTAGCATTTATAAAGCACCTACTATGTATCAGGAACTGTGCTAAGCACTTTACGATATTACCTCATTTCATTCTTACAACTCTAGAGGCAGGTACTATTATTATCCCCACTTTACAGCTGAGGCAAATGAAGCAGAGATTAAGTGATGTGTTTAAGGTCAAATAGCTAATAACTACCTGAGGCCCAATTTGAACTAAAGTCTTCCTGACTCTAGGTCCAGAATTCTTTCCCAGCTGCCTCTAGAATCCAGGAGTTGGAAGGGAACTCAGAGGTTATATAGCTCAACCATTAGCTTTCTGTAATATCACCAGTTAGTGGTCATCCAGTCATCACTTGGACACTTATAATGACTGGTGGTAAATACTTGAAGAAAGCTATGATTTTCTCTACTCTCACCCTTCTTGAGTCTTCTCTCATGAAGGATATTATATACACATAAACACATGTACATGTACATATACATACATTAAACTATAATTCTCTAAGTAAAAAAATGATTAAAGAAAAATACCTAAGAACTTCCCTCAGGATTTTCATTTCCTCTTGTTCAAGTTCACTGACCATATCAGAACCATCCGTTAAACAGTCGGGTAATACACCTATCAAATTAAAATGAGAAGAAGGTAAAAAATAAGAATTAAATTTAAAACATTTACTTGTCAATAGTCCAGTCCATTATAAAATATAAATCTCTAGTCAAAGTGTAAACTATTTTGCAAGCTATCATCTTTCTTTAAGATTATGAAGTAGTTTTATTGCAGCAATATTAAATTACAGTCATTTTCAAGCTATGTAAAAACACAACTTTTCAAAATCAATCATTCAACAAGCATTTAATAAGTACGTACTTTATGCTAGGCACAAATACAAAGGGGATACAAATACAAAGAATTAAACAATCCCTATTTTCAGGAAGCTTATACTCTATTTATTTCATCCATGACAGCAGAGACATTTATGAAGAATAATGTACTTAACCAACATCACAAACAACAGTTCTGTATCTATCCTCTTTACTTCTCTAATGTGTTTTAAGAGAGGATTTTGGATTTCCTCTAATTTAATTTCTATTGTTATCAATTTCCATAATATTACAACACCTGACCCAGATAAACTACACCCTCAAGTCCTGAAAGAATTGGTAAACATGAGTATTGATCCACTGTCAATGATAACTGAAAGGTCATGGAAAAAGAAGGGGTACTACAAGACTGGAGAAGGGCAAATGTCCCAACATTCAAAAAAACTAACAGAATTTACCAACTATAGGTCAATGACCTTAACTTCAAATCCTGGAAAATTCTATAAAGGAGCATTAAAGAGATGGTGGGTAAACATCTAGAAAAGGAAACAATTAAAAAGATATACCTTGGTTCCATCAAGAATAGATCTTATTAGGCTAACCTAATTTCCTCTTTTGAGAGAATTATTAAGTAGATAAAGGGAATGTTGTGAATACAGTTTACTTAGATTTTAGCCAAGTTTTTAATAAAGTATCTCTTTAATAAAGTATTCTAGTGGAGGAAATAGAGAAGTACAGATTAGCTGGACTGCATATGATCTTAGCCACTGAGAGCTAAGAAGTAACATATTCTTTATCTGGTTGAAAAGCAGAAAGTCATTGCAAATATCAATGTGGTAGGTCTCCAGTGGAATTTTTATTGATGACTTGGATAAGGGCACAGATGATCTATACTCATCAAATCTTCAGAAACAAAGCTGGGAAACTAACACACTAGATGACAGAGTCAGGATCCAAAAAGATCTTGTCAGGTGTAACAGCAAGGACCCCGGCATTCACAGGAGGGCCTGCTGTATAAGTTCTTAGATCTGCTTTCCTAAAGGGAAAGCAACTTTTGAGGGGTCAGCAATCTACTTTAATCAAGCACATATATCATTCACTTAGTTCAAGGGGAAAAGTCAGCACCCTGAACTTCAGAGACAATACAAAGAAAAAAATATAGACCAACAGACAGGACTTCCAACTGTCTGACCATAAGCTATACATATTTCACAGATCAACAGACCAATCCAACTGTCTGACCATTATACACATACATAGTTACCAGAGAGAGAAACACCAACATCTGGGTTTTCAAAGCCAGGTGGCTCCTTAGCAGCTACTCAGTCTCATCTGGCACACCAATCTTCTTCCAAAAAGTAAGCCCCAAAACAAAACCTCACCTCAGAGTATATATAAATTTTTCAGAGCCACAGGACATCACAACCTTTAAGAACCAGTGCCTTGTTATAAATTAACTAAAAGTGTGGGCCTTCTTACAAATCTCCCCTAATCAAGCTTTCCTTAATGGGCAGACCCATTAATGGATGGGGAAAATCTTTAACTCATTAACATAATTAACATTACATCAGGCTGGAGCACTGGGCCAAATCTAATAAGATGAAATTGTATTTGGGCAATTAATTTCACAAGCATATTAAAACAGAGGAGGCATGCTTAGTATGTCAAATGATCAATTTAACCCCTACTTTATTCCAATCAGCATTATTCAGTTTAGTGTGATTCTATAGGGGTAGTGATTATTTCCATCTTGCTTATCTATTAATATGCATTTAGTCAGCCTAGACAACTAATATTAGTACATATTTTCATATCTTATATTTAGGGATCATTAGATAAGGTTAGAGATTATTTCTTATATTAGACCCTAGAACTTTAAACTGTGGGTTATAAATGCACTTGCTTAATTACAGGAAGCTAATCAGAGAACCTTCAACTTTTTTCCCTGATGAGTGAGTGACCAAGCCCAGCAGTGCTGAGATGTCCTAGTGATACAGAGTCCTCCAGCTTCTTTTTGTCCCTCTGCTCTTTCATCATTTCTATTGCCCAACATGAGGAAACAGTCACAAACTGGACAAGTGGGTGACCCTTGATTTGCCTATCAGCCATGCCCACTTTTCAGTGCATGTAGATGCTTTCTACCAGCCCTCATCAGCCCTAGACTGGACTGTGGGTTCTCCTGGAAGGTCAAAGTATCAGTCTGTCAACAAATGAGATCCTGTATTTTACTCTGCATTATCTGTGTCATTTCTGTATTATCTTGCCAAATACTAAAAAACCAAGTTCCTGGAGAAAGAGGTCATCCAATATGAGGTCCAATTTGTTAAAGAAGGTGAGGTCCCTTTAATAAATTGTTATTGCCTCAGGGCTCTGTCTCAGTGGCTTTTATTGAAGACTGGACATTTCTGGGCCCACATTAGATAACATTTGTTCTGTAAAAGATCAGAGGGGTTTTGGTGGGATACAAGCTCAAGATCATCAGTAATGTAGTGTGGACAATAAAAAGCACACATAATCTTGGGCTTTGATGGGAGCATAGTTTCTAGGAATAATGAAGTAACACTACACACTATACACTACCCTTGTCAGATCTTATCTGAAGTCCTGAGTTCAGCTCTGGTGCCACGATTTAAGAAGAATTTGAGAAGGAAAGTATTCACAGAGGGATGCAACCGTAATAGAGAAGGACCTTGAATACCTGTCAAATGAGGTTCAATTGAAGGAACTGGGCATGTTTAATCTGAAGAAAAGATGATTCAGAAGGTCATTATATCTCTTTTCAAGTATCTGAAAGGCTGTCATGTGGAAGAGGGATTAGATTTGTTCAGTTTGGCCTTCGAGGGCAGAAGCAGGAGCAACAGGTAGAAACTGCAAAGAGGCAAACTGAGGCTTAACATCAGGAAAAATATCCTCACAATTTGAGCTATACAAAAGTGGAATGGATTGTCTGGAGATGTGGTGGTCTCCTCCTCCTTGGAAGCTTTTAAACAAAAACTAGATGACAACTTGTTGGGATACAGTGGGGATTCCCTTTGTTTACAAGTTAGATTAGATGGCCAATGAGGTCCCTTCTAACTCTCCAGTTCTGTGATTCTAAGGGCATCCTATTTGACTAGATCATGAAAATCTGAGAAACGACAGAATCATACCTGGAAAGAAGTTTATCACAAAATTTATACATTATTATAGCTGGACATTATTTCTCTCCTCTCTGACAATCTTTTTAAGAAGGATGATCCAGTGGGAAAATGAGATTATCAGTATGTTATCATGAAATAGTTTCTAACTGTCAAAGCATTATACTGAATCTATTTAGATCCAACCTTTTAACTTATGAAGAACTAAATAATCAGTAGAGACCATGATTTTTGTTCATCAAAGGACTCTTTCTTGAAGGCCCATAACTTGTATGAGTGAGGAAGCATGAAAGTGAAGTGTAGCGTGGAAGTTTAAAGTCTATAAGAACATAAAAATCTGAATTACGTAAACAACTTTATTTAAAGTCATAAAATTGAATAAACTGTGTTAGAAATCAGGAGTTAAGTTTATATTGAAATTCAATTAAAACAAAGCTGTAGTTTTTATTTCATTTTTGAAAAAACTTGAGTTTTTGGTTGGAATTCCAAATATCCACAAAATTTCAAACCAATTACTTAATGTACTTCAAATACTTGACAAAAATAGGTCTGATATTTCAAACAGTCATAAAATAAGCAAATTCCCCAACCTGGGGAGTATATCTTTAGGAGCCTTCAGATGTTACATGGGTTTATACTGCAGTGGAAGGAGAAAAGCGGAAGAATGTGCCTCCCCTACCTAGGAGTGGCACTAACAACGTGATTGTTCTCCAGAGCTCAGAATACTAGTTTGTAACTAGGGTGAAGCCAGCTGGAAGCTAAATTCAATAATTTCCTAAACTGCTAAGAAAGAATTTGGGGAAGCTTTAAATGATGGCTGAGGTTGCCAGCCCCATAAGGAAAATTCTCCATTTAAGTTAGTCTAAAGAAAGGTTAATCCACAAAGGGAAACACAAGAAAAATGTTATTTTTGTTTTCTGTTTTCTCTATGATTCTGCAAGGTGCTTTAGAGATAGAAGGTGAAAACAGAAATGGCATATTCACATCTCAAATTCAGTATCAGAGGACAATGCAGGCCTTTCCCAATGAGTACTCATGGCTGAGTTCCTGTTACTTAAGAGCACAACCTGACTTAGTAGAAAGAATACTGGCCTGGGGGTAAATGGGCTGGTACCAGGCTTGCCTCCTCCACTGGGGGTCTGGGTTTTCTAAGAGTCCTCTATGAGCTTGAGCCAATCACTTAATGTCTCTGAGTTTTCATTTCCAAATCTATAAAAATGAAGGCATTGTCTGACCAGCTTTTACCAAATTAATTTGTCCACAAAACTTCTACAATCCAGAAATGACACAAAAAATGCTGGTCCAGAGCATCTGGAGATATGTCTTACTCCTATATTTAAAAAAGGAGTGATTTCGGGGAAATTTTGGAACAGAAGAAATAATACCCATCTTCATATCCCCCTCCAAACTGTTGTGAGTAAAAATTATTTTGATAATTAAATTATGTAATTTCATATGAAGTATTTCATTAGTACAAGTATACCCTCCTTTGAGACAGATTGTAACCCTTTCATGTATTAGTATGATCTTCATGAGTTGCTTGAACCAAAAACTTCATCGTCAAGTGGCCAACTTTATAGTGATAGGTCTCTCAGCATTTAGGTAGGTGGGGCCTCTGAAAGAAAGTCCAGTCATATACAATAACTTTCTAGCACTGATATTATGTTAGCCGAATTCCTAAGAACTAGAGTCACATCCATGTCATAATGAAGCATGGGAGTATAATTTTAGTGGAGAACTCAAATATTTAAGGGGAAAATATTACTAGCATTATTAAATACATACCTGTTAAAATTAATGTACTTTGGTCTTTGGGAAAAGTCAAAGGCTTTCAAGTCATGTATCACTTCAAGTTATAAAACTAGCTGTAGACTCTGGTAGTACAATGAAACTTGTACCATGATCACAATCAAATTAACACAAACAAGTCTAACATGTAAACATGTCTAACATTTAAATTTCTAATTTTTGAAATTTACCATTTCTCTCTTGAATTATTCGAATTGCCTGCAACTGCATTTCTATATTTTTCTGGACCATCATTGCTTTAAATATACTGAAATCTTCAGCTGCCAACACAGGTTGCAAGATGGCCTGTAGAAAGAAATGTAGAAGTTAACTTTATAATTTAAAATTTTAAGTTTCTCCCCCAAAATATTTTAATAGGAATAAAGCACTTTAAATTAGGCATGCTACAATATTTAATAAGAAGGACAAGGTCTAAGAGGATTGATATCTTATTTAAGAAAAGTAGCGTGAGAGCTATAATGGAAAAAACTGCACTTGAGATCAGGAGACCTGGGTATGAATAATGACTGTAGATCACCAGCTGTGACCACATACAAGTCACTTAATCTCTCTTGGTCTCATAGTCTTCATTTGGAAAAGGATGATAAAGAGCAGTACTTGGACTACCAACTTTATAAAACTGATGTGAGGCAGGCACAACACTTATGCAAATATCAGCTGTTATTAGTACAGGAGTTATACAGGCTGGGTTGATATCAAAATACTCTTAAAAGTAACAAACAAAAAACAAACTGCTAGACTTGGAATATAGTGTCTATAGGCTATAATCTACTGTGGTAATTTGTTCATAACTGATTAAAATTGATTGGGATAGATACAAATAACAGCTAAATTTAGATGGCATTTTGTACTTTACAAACATTATCTCACTTAAACCTCAACACAACCCTGTGAGGTGGGTGCTATTATTATCCTCATTTTTTAGATAAGGAATTGACTCAGAGACACACCTTAAAACTCCAAGACGACACCAGAACACAGTTCTTCCTGATTAAAATTGCAAGGCTTTACCTACTATGCTGGGCTCACTTCTAAAACCTAGTAGGTTAGCTAAAAACACTGAGGGCCATTCAAAATAACTGAAATGTTAACACTTTCTGAAAGAAGTCTACTTAGCAAATAAAATGTGAAGTTAACTATGTTGTTATAAATACAATTAACAACAAAAACTGAGTATCATTTAACTGAGATATTCAGGAAATGAGAAACTGATTTATAGGAAACAAAGCAAAATTAGTTCTCAACTCAACATGGATTCCTTTATCTCTCTTAACCTAAAATGGGTTGGGGGAAGTTTCGGAGAAATTAGGTTTGGACCAACAGCTTGCAGACCAAACACACCACACAGACCACAATTCAAAAGGGAAATGTAGCCTTGAACATTAAAAGCTGCAAGTCATAGTCAAGATGCCAGTCTGAATAAAGGAAAAATGGGTCAACTGCTTGCTAAAGGAGACCCCAAAAAAATGCTGAAGAAAATAACATTTTAAAAAATAGACTAACCCAAATGGCAAAAAGAAATCCAAAAAGCCAATGAGGAGAAAAATGCCCTAAAAAACAGAACTAGTCAGATGTTAAAAGAGAGCCAAAAGCTCACTGAAGAAAATAACTCCTTAAAGGTTAGAATGGAGTAGATGGAAGCTTATGACTTTATGAAAAATCAAGAAATTATAAAACAAACCCAAAGGAATGAAAAACTAGCAGACAATGTGAACTATCTCATTAGAAAAACAACTGACCTAGAAAATAGATCTAGGAGAAGCAATTTAAAAATTATGGGACTACCTAAAAGCCATGATCAAAAAAAAGAGCCTACACATCATCTTTCAAGAAATTATCAAGGAAAACTGCCCTGATATTCTAAAACCAGAGGGTAAAATAAATATTGAAAGAATCCACCTCCTGAAAGAGATCTGAAAAGAAAAACTCCTAGGAATATTGTGGCCAAATTCCAGAGTTCCTAGGTCAAAGAGAAAATATTGCAAAGAGTCAGAAAGAAATAATTTGAGTATTGTAGAAACACAATCAAGATAACACAAGATCAAGCAGCTTCTACATTAAAGGATCAAAGGGCTTGGAATAGGATATTCCAGAAGTCAAAGGAACTAGAACTAAAACCAAGAATCACCTACCCAGCAAAACTGAGTATAATACTTCAGGGGAAAAAATGGTGATTCAAAGAAATAGAGGACTTTCAAGCATTCTTGATGAAAAGACCAGAGCTGAATAGAAAATTTTACTTTCAAACACAAGAATCAAGAGAAACATGAAAAGGTAAACAAGAAAGAGAAATCATAAGGGATTTACTAGAGTTGAACTGCTTACATTCCTACATGGAAAGATAATATTTGTAACTCTTGACACTTTTCTCAGTATTTGGGTATTTGGAGGGATTATATACATATAGACAGAGGGCACAGGGTGAGTTGAACAGAAAGGGATGATATCTAAAAAAAAATAAAATTAAGAGGTGAGAGAAGAATATATTGGGAGGAGAAAGGGAGAAATGGAATAGGGCAAATTATCTCTCATAAAAGAGGCAAGAAAAAGCTTTTTCAATGGAGGAGAAAAGGAAGGAGATGAGAAGGAAAAAGTGAAGCTTATTCACATCACATTTGGCTTAAGGAGGGAATAACACACACACTCAATTTGGTATGAAAATCTGTCTTACACTACAGGAAAGTAGGGGAGAAGGGGATAAGTGAGGTATGGGGGGATGATAGAAGGGAAGGCAAATGGGAGGAGGGGGTAATTAGAAGTATATGCTTTTGGGGAGGGACAAAGTCAAAAGAGAGAATAGAATAAATGCAGGGCAGGATAGGATAGAGGGAAATATAGTCATGTTTTACAACATGACTTTTATAGAAGTCTTTTGCATAACTACACATGTATAACCTATATTGAATTGCTTGCCTTCTCAGTGGGGATGGGTGGAGACGGAGGAAGGGAGAGAAGTTGGAACTCAAAGTTTTAAAAATGAATGTTAAAAACTATTTTTACATGCAGCTGAGAAATAAGAAATACAGGTAAAGGGTACAGAAATCTATCTTGCCCTACAAGAAAAGAGAGGAGGTAGGGATAAGGAAAGAGAGCAGTGTGATAAAAGGGAAGGCAGATTGGGGGAAATGGTAATCAGAATGCACAGTGTCTTGGTGTGGAAGAAGGAGAGATATGGGAAGAAAATTTGGAACTCAAAATCTTGTGGAAATGAACGTTGAAAACTAAAAATAATTAATTTTTAAAAAGTTGGAAAATATGACTCAGCAGTCAGGAATGAGAAAAGCTATACTAATAGACTACCCAAAAGCCTCATGCCACATACCATGATTACTTTTTTCTCCAAGAAAAGAATCAGAAGGTTCTATATATGATTATCAAAAAATAACACCAAAAAGTAAAAGTGATTATATTTCAATGGACTCAATACTTTGTGGGAGTCATTTCTAAATGAATAAGCTCTCTGTGCACATTTAGACCACATATTTGGCAGGATAAATCTCAAAGTTAATTCGTAGCTGGAAAAATAATAAGAAATAGCTAAGTAAAATAACTACAATCTAACCTGAGTTATTGTTGTCAAAAAATAGGAAAGGAATGGAAGAAAGATCATAGATTTGATTATACCAATTTCTTTCAGAAGTTCAGACAATTTACACCAACTTTCATAAAAAAGAAGAAAAAGAGTCTAAAATTTATCTTAGCTAGCCAACACAAAATTTATTTGTTAAACCAACAGACATGGCAGGCAAAGACAACACTGGTTTAGAATATAAACTCATTTACAAAACTTTACAGAGAATGATGGTGCAAGATTACAAAGAGTATCACCTAATAAAACAGTGAGGACCAGTGGAGAAAAGCTAGTGTTTAAAGAAAGGTTGACAAGAGACCTAAGCAAAGTCACACCATAAAACTGGGAAGACAAGAGACAAACGGTCAAAAGATGTGCAATTTTTCATAACAAACTTTACACCATCAAAGATAGGTGAAGCCATTCAGACTTATTTCTCTAAAGTTATCAATGATTTCTTTCCATTAGCCAGATCTAAAAGCTTTTTCTCAGACTTCTCCAGCAGATTGCTCCATTCATCATCCCTACTTTATCACATTTCATCTCTCATCTTTTGACTGCTTCACTACTGCCTACAGACATGCCCATGTCCTACCCCCTCTCCCACCTTCCCCTTCTTCAAAAACCTCTCACCTGATCCATCCATCCCAGCTAACTATCACCTTATATCTCTCCCCCCCATTTTGGCTTAATACACTAGGTATCTCTACTTCCTGACTTCTTTCACTCTCTTCAAAACTGCCTACAATCTGGCTTCCAACTTATCATTCAGCTGAAACTGCCTCTACAAAATTACCAATGATTTCTTAATATAAAGGCCTTTTCTCAATTATGATCCTTCTTGACCTCTCCAACATTTAATACTCAATCACCACCTTCTCCTGGATACTCTCTCTCTTCCCTGCATTTTCATTACACTGCTCTCTCCTAGTTCTTTAATCTGTCTGACTTCTCTTACTTAGTCTCCTTTAATATTACTCCAATTCACTGTGGTTGTAGCATAAAATTCTGCTTTTGGCCCTCTTCTTTTTTTCCTCTATACCAAAGATTCCTACATCTTGGATCCATAAAGTTTTTTTTTTTATATTTTGATAATGATATTTCTATGTAATTGGTTTCCTTTCTAATACTATTTTATTTTATGCACTGAAAAACACTATTCTGAGAAGGGGTCTATGTCACAGAAGAAGTTTAAGAACCCCTCCTCTGCACTATTTAACTTGATGATCTCATTAAATTTCATGGGTTGAGTAATGAACTCCATGCAAATGAGTATTATATCTATATTTCCAACTCTAGTCTCTCTCCTGAGCTCTAGTCCAACTACCTCTTAGACATCTCTAACTGTCCCTTAAGCATTTCAAAATTTCTCTGACCATACATAACCTCCTATCCTTTCATCTCTCCTTGTTTCATTCCTCCTAAACCTACTTTTGTTCTTACAACTTGCCTGTCATTCCACTTCTCCATGCTTTCCCAAGCCACCGTTCCTCATCTAGCCAAACTTTTCTCCTTTTCCAATCTTAACCCAATTACTGATAACCAATTCAACTCTTATCAAATCTCTTGTCCTTGTCCCATCTCGAATCCTAGATTATACCCATCAACATCCTTCCTTGTTCTTCTCCACATGTCATGGAACAGCACTAGAGGAAGTAATAGAACTGTGCAAAGTAGGTCAACAAGCAAGGCAAGTCAGTAAGCATTTATGATGTGCCTACTATGTACCAGACAATGGGCAAAGCTCTTGGGATATAAAGACAAGAAACACCCCTTGCTCCCAAGGAACTTATAGTCCAATGGAGAAGACAACATACAAACAGTACAAACTACACACACACACACACACACACACACACACACACACACTCACAGAGGATAAAGTGAAGATACCATGTTAGAGAGAAAACACTAGCAATAAAGGGAATCAGAGGAGGATTCTTACAGAAAGTAGTTCAACCCCTGAGTCTCTATCACATTTCCCACAGCAACTATTTTAAACCTTTTCTTCTCTCCTTAAATTTCCCACTATTCTCTCTATCACAACAGAAGATCTCACCACCTACTTCATTGAGAAAATACAGGCCATTGTTGCTCTCCCCAATTCTACTCCTCAAAAGCCTTTAATTTCCTCTCCTGTTCCCCCCTCCTTTGTTCTAAACTGCCGAAGAAATAACTCTTTTCCTCACCAAGGCCCACCTCCTCCACTGTGCCTTTTACCTTCAGCTATCTCACCAATTCTCTAACTCACCCTGCTTAATGGCTCTTTCTATCCCACCCACATGCCCAAATCTCCCCTATCCATGAAAAAACTTTCCCCAGACCTCTACCATCCTCTCAAGTTGTCATTCTCTCCACCACCACCCTCTCTCACAATGAGGTTCATAGAATAAACTATCTTCTACACTCATTTCCTTCATTACTTCTCCTATTCACTTCTCTACCCATTGAAATTTGACTTCAAACTTCATTGCTCAAACATAACTTTATTCTAAATGGTTACCAATGATCTGTTAATTGCTAAGTCTAGCAGCTTATACTCAGTCCTTATCCTTCTTCATCTCTCTGCAGCATCTGACACTATTGGCCACCTCCTATTCCCAGGTAAGCTCTCCTTGGATTTTCATGACATTCTTCTTTCCTCATGCTCCTTCTACTTATCTGACCACAACCTTCAGTCACCATTGTAGTATCATCCATGTTCTGCCTCATAATCCTGTCCCCCAAGATTCTGTCCTGGGACCTCTTCTCTCCTACATTTTCTAACTATGATTACAGTAGATTCTATGGGTTCTATTCTCTATGGCAAATAATTCCTCAATCTATACAGGCCAGATTCATCCCACAGCTAGCTTTCAGTCTGTTCTCTGTCCCTTACTCTTCTTGACTGACTTTTGAGGGAGTGGTTGTAGGCAATGCTGAGCAGTTTCCTGTCCTAAGACTTGGACTGTGGTGCCACTGGAACCTTGGTTGTGCTATTTTCTGACTGTACTGCTGAGACCTCACCATGTCTTCCCTTCAGAGTCAAGAAGTTCCTTGCAAAGAAGCAGAAGCAAAATCATGCCATTCCTCAGTGGGTCCAAATGAAAACTGGCAATAAGACTAGATAAACTCCAAAAGGAGACACTGGAGAAGAACCAAGCCAGGTTTATAAAGAACTGCTGCCCTGGTGGCTTAGATTTACTCTTTTCTAGTCCAGAATGCCTCACCATACCACCACCCTAATTTTGGAAATTCCAGAGGTATAGACATAAAGAAACTTATTAGAAAAAGGTGTATCCAGGCCATCCTCATCTTTTTTCTGAGCTTCAGTCCTTACCCAACGAAACGCCTTTCTACTTAGTTGTCCTGTGAGGGTCTCAAATTCATCACGTACAAAACAGAATCTCTCCCCTCACTCCTCCCCATCCACCTTCTTCCATACTGTTGAGGGCAGCACCATCCTTCCAGTTATTGAAGTTCCCTATTTTGAAGTCATCTCTCACTTCTCCCTCACCTTACCATAGCCCATTGTATCAAATCAGCTGGGAAATCCCATTCATACTATTTCCACATCTCTCAGATCTGTCCCCTTCTCTTTACTCACACAGATAACTGACCACTACCAGGCTCTCTTGACCTCTCTTGGCTACTGCAACAGCCTTCTTTTTTTTCCTGCCTCAAATCTCTCCCTTTTCAAATTATTCTCCACACAGCCATCAAAATAATATTACTAAGCAGGTCTAACAATGTCAGTCTCCTGATGAAGCTCCAGTAGTTCCTTCTTGTCTCCATGATAACATATAAACTCCTTTGCTTAACATTTAAAACCCTTCACATTATGATTCAACCTACTTTTCCAAATTTATATATCACTCACTTGGGGCACCTAGGTGGTGCAGTGGATAGAGTACCAGTGCAGGAGTCAGGAGGACCTGAGTTCAAATCTCACCTCAGACACTTGACCCTCACTAGCTGTGTGACCTTGGGCAAGTCACTTAACCCCAGTTGCCTCATCCTGAGTCATCTCCAGTCATCCTGATGAATATCTTGTCACAGGATTCAGATGGCTCTGGAGGAGGAGTGAGGCTGGTGACCTGCGTAGCCCTCTCTCACTCAAAACAAAGTCAAGTGCAAGTCATGTAATTATTTCTCTGATGGCCTGGTCTTCTCTGGCAATGAAGGATGAACACACACACATATCACTCACTTATTCTCCATTACAACCAAATTGGTCTTCTATTTCCCACACCCAGCTTAACATCTCTCATTTGGGAGGTAGGTAGGTAGATCCAGTGGAAAGAACGTTATGCCTGAAGTCAGGAGAACCAAGTTCAAGTTCACCCTTGGACACCTACTAGCAATGTGACCCTGGGAAAATCACTTAATCTGTCTGCTTCAATTATCTGAATTGTAAAAAGGGGGATGATAATAATAGCACCTCCCTCACAAAATTGTTGTGAGGATCAAATGAGATAGTATCTGTAAAGGATCTACCACCATGCCAGGCACAGAGTAGGTGATTATTCAATGTTTGTTCACTTCTCATCTCTATGCTTTTTTCTCAGCTTTCCTCTCTAAATGGAATGTTTTATTTGTTCTTCCTGCCTCAAGTAACTATCCTCTCCAATCCTTCCTTCACAGAGCTGCCAAAATAGTTCTTCTACAGCATAGGTCTGACTATATTATTCCCTGCTCAGGAACTTTTCTAATTGACTCTAAGGTAAAATTCATATTCCTTGGCTTGAATTTGAAACCTTTCATAATGTAGATCTAGTCTACCTTTCCAGACTTATTACTACTCCACCATACCCCCACTCACCCTCTAAACCCCCAAACCCTTGGCATTCCACCTCCCACTAAGGTGCCTTTGCACTACCTGTCCCTCATGCCTCTAAAGTACTCACTCCTATCCTCCATGTATTAGAATCCCTCATCTCCTTAGAGACTCTACTCAAATGCTGCATGAAGCCATTCCTGATCCCTACCCCTATCCCTGGCTACTATTGTCCTCTCTACCAAATGCACCTTATATTATTTCTACATATCTTACATGTGTACATTTTTTCCATGAGAGAATGTAAGCTCCCTGAGGGTAAAGACTATTTCATTTTGTGTTTGTATTCCCAACACTCTGCCTGGCAACTGGTAGGGACTTCAATAAACATCTATGGATTGACTGTTAGCTCTTGCTCTCTCCTCAAAGTATCAATTATATGCTAATTCTTTTACGTTTCATTCCTCAGTATACTGTAACTTCTTTTAGCAAAAAATTGTTTTTCATTGTATATAGTTGATGCTTAATAAATAATTTTTGCATTTGATTAGGCAAACTGTTATCTAGTCAATCCTCTCCATTTTGTATATGTGAAGTAGATTATTCTCTATTAAATTTCATTTTTCCCTATCTAAAACAATGTGTAGGCTTCCAAGGTCTTTTAAGATACACTCTTATCTAGTGTGATCGCTATCCCACTTCATCCTCCCAACTTTGTGTTAGCTGTAAATTTGATAGTATGCTATCAAACCTAATCATCAATTTATAAAATGTTAAACACAGACCAAACACAAAGATCTGAAGTCTGGATATCTGAAGCTGAGTGGTGTAGTGCCAATTCGTTTTGAGTCTATGGACAATGAGAGTGTCAACATTTTTCTTATTTGACATCATATTACAATTATATTTTATTCAAATGTGCTCCTTTTTCTACATATTCAAGAGAAGTATTTTTGCATGGCTATACCTTCCATGCAGTATAGTCAAAAGGTTTCAAGGAAAACAAACCCTGACCATTTCTATTCACACAGTATTACAAAACAAAAGTCAAAACCTGTGATGTCCGGGACTTTGCAAGAGGAGAAGTACATGCTTCTTGAAATTGATCTTCATTAATTCCAATTTCTTTTAGATAGCTTTCTAATAGTTTTTCAACCTAGAGAGAAAATATACAGATCCATAAATAACTTTTACAATATTGATTGGGGGACAAATAAATATTTTGTAAAAACTGCTGACATCTTTAATAAAACAACAGATAAAAATAAAGGGTATTTGAAAAATTCTACTATTCTGAACACACACTTTTTTTTTTTTACTTTAAGACCTGTGATTTCAGGGATGGAAAGTGAACTCCAGCTGAGAAATGGCTTCTACCAATGTCCATCAGCATTATTATCGTCTTAGAGTTCCCAGGGGCAAAGTGAACACGTCTCAGAGAAATGATCTAACCAAGGGCTACAAGGCTCCAGGGCCAGCTCTTATCCATGTATAGATGCTATCTTCTAATCAGTAGAAGTGCCCGTAGAACACTAGCCCTTGTTTTCAATAAGCAAACATCAAACGGTAAAACATCATTTGTTAAGGATGATCAGTAGAATTAAGACGAATTTAGTTTCTACAATTCAGAAACTCTATTAAAATCAACCAAGAAATCCCTAACATCAGAAAAATCAAGTTTAATTTGTAGCCATAACATAACTCACACATGGGTCTGTATGTATGTATATATGTGTATGTATCTTTCACAAAATGTTTAATTTGTAGCCATAATATAATAACTTACACACTTAATCATTATGTAATGATAATGAGAAAGAAAACAATATGAACCTCCCTATTTCTTGGAAGCAACAAAAGAGAAAGGAAATTCAAAGAGTTTTCCCAATATGCCTTAGGAAACTATCACAAAATTATTTCTGAGATTCCATACAGTTAGAAATATATAGATAACTCACATGCATAGCACTTTAAGGCCTGTCTGATGAATTAGCCTTCTGTTGGCTTCCTTGCCCCGAGTTCCCCCACTGTAAGCCATCCTCTACTCAAATGAAGGACTATTTTGGATTTCTTTGGCTTCTCCACCATGTCCCTGCACCAGGTACTTCCTCTCTCTATCCTTGTCCATATTTTTCCTCCCCTTGCTCCCTTTTCAAGTTTCTGTTGTGTTTTATCTTCCCTTGTTAGACTGTTTAGGGACAGTTAGGTAGTTCAATGGATACAGCATTGGGCCTACAGTCTGAAAGACTCATGTTCTTGAGTTCAAATCTGGCCTTACACACCTGCCATCTTGTGACTCTGGGCAAATCACTTAACCCTATTTACCTGAGTTTCCCTCATCTATAAAATGAGCTGGAGAAAGAAATGGCAAATTACTCCAGTATCTTTGCCAAGAATACTCCAAATAAGGTCACGGAGTCAGACAAAACTGAAAACAACATTAGACTGTAAATTTCTTGAGAACAGGAACTGGTTGTTTTTTTCTTATCCCTATCCCCAGCAATTACTACAGAGCCTGGCAAACAGAACCTAATAAATATTTACTGAGACTTACAAGCATTTCATCACAAAAATCACATGAGATAGGCCATTCAACAAGTTAGATTCATTTCACAGATAAGGAAAATAAAGCAAAAACAGGTTAAGGTCATATAAATAGTAAACATCAAAGTCAGGTTTTGTGACCACAATATGTGCCCTTTTAACTACACTACACTTAGTGAGAGAAATACTGAAAGAACCTCTGAACTTGACATGATTAGTGATATTGTTAAAATAGATTTAATTTCTGCATAAGTAAAAGAAATTGAGGATGAAAAATCCATTGCATGTGATTTAAAAAAAAACATTCAAGTTTTATTTTGTCTCTCATCAATTGCCTTTTTTTCAAAAGTCAAAGAAGGAAACTTGCCAGTTCTTTGTACTCCTGATGAATTTCTGTATATGTCAACTTGCTTTCTTCTTCATCATCAAAAACTAAAATTTAAGAGAAAAAAATTAAGAAATATACCATTATACATGAAGGAACGTGAAAGAACAAGTTGAGATTACAAAAGATCTCTACTTAAAACCATCTTGATTCTCACTTACCTGGTTATCGTGTATTTGAAAACATGATACATTATAGCATTTTTAAGAGCTAAGCAAGTTTTGGACCCTTCAACAGACTACCTCAAAGAGTATATAACGTGAATAAGAATAAAACAGGTCATATAAAATTACAATGGAATCCAGATGATATCATCATACCATAATTTAGTTGTGGCAAATAATGCTTGAAATAAGTAGGTTACATACGTATATACATATGTATGTATATATATGCACACAAATACACATATGTATACATACACACATATATAAACATATATGTGTAGGTGTGTGTATCTATGTATATAGATATATACATACACATACACACACACAGATAGATAGATATATATACATATATATATATATATATATATATATATATATATATATATAAACAGTTAAAATGTACATGCCAAAATTTAAAAACCTAGTTAGGAAAGACAAGACAAATGAAATGCCAGACAATTTTTCAAGATAAGATGCCTCAGGGCACTGTACTATTAGTTACAGTACTAACTGCCATAAGATTTCACAAAATGTTGGCAAAGAAAATGCGATGAAAAAAATCACTGTTTAAAGTGAACCTGATTCTGACTTGACTGGGTACTGTTTAGGTTTGAAAATACTATTCATTATATGCCATTCAAAAGTACCAAGGGGTGTGCACGGTACCTGGTCCCAAACTTAACCCATTGTCTTAATTTACCCTAGTATATATCTTCTATATGTTGTCTACCCCATGAGAATGTACGGTCCTTGAGAGCAGAAACTTTTTTGTTGTTTTTGTTTGTTTTCTGTGCATTCCCATTCCTGGTGCTTAGCACAGTGTCTGACTATATAAAATACGTTTCCCCTATTTAACCCACAAAAATCTATTTTCTTTCCTCCATGGAACACGTGCATCCCCCATGTACCTGTTGGGTTTTTCATATTCAAATGTTTCTCCTGATTTCTGCATCGTCATCCAGGACACAACACAGATGACAATGGGTTATCCGCAAAGGCTGTCTTCTCTTCCGCCTCTATACTCTTCACTTAGTGTTCTCATCAGCTCCTAAATATTCAACTATCATCCCTATGCAGATGATGTTAAAATTTATTTGTCCTAATCCTAACCTCTCTCCTGACCTCCAGTCTCACATTTTCAAATGCTTTTAGGACACCTTGAAGAGGATGTCTTGGAGACATCTTAAACTCAATATGTCCAAAACTGATCCCATTCTTTCCCCTGCCTCTCAAACCTTCCCTTCTTGCTAACTTCCCTGCCACTGTCAAAGAGTACCACCATTCTCTTAATCATCTAGACTTTTAAATTAGGTGTCATCTTCAACTCCTTATTCTCTCAAACCAATACTTCCACCCTCATGTGGAATCAATGGTCACGTCTTGCAATCCTAGCTCCTATATGCTCCCTTCTCTCTTCTGACCCTGAAATCACCCTGCTACATAGACCTTTATCACCTTACACCTAGATTACTGAAATAAAACTGGTTTTGGTAGGTCTCCTTGCCTCAAGTCTCTCCCCACTCCAGTCATCCTCCACTCAGCTGTCAAACTGATCTAACTAAAAGGCAGGTCTGATCATGTCACCTCTCTATGCAATCAACTCTCTATGCCTCCAGAATCAAATAGAAAATCCTCAATTGGGTTTTTAAAGATGTCCATAACCTGACCCCATTCTACCTTGCCAATCTTCTTACATCTCACAATCTACCACATTCTTACATATCACAATCTACCATAATCTGCAATCAATCCAGCAAGTTTCCCCTTGCTGTTCCTCACATGACACCACCTTCACAAGACACTCCATCTCCCACTGAACATTTTCACTGTCTGCCCCCCATGTTTAGAACTCTCTCCCTCTTCATCTCCAATTCCTAACTTCCCTGGTTTCTTTAAAATCTCAGCTAAAGTTCTGCAAGAAGCCTTTCCTAATATCAAACTTAATCTCATTTCACAGGTGAGGAAATTTTAGTGTCTTCCCTTTGAGATCAGCTCCAATTTACCCTGTATGTATCCTGTTTATACAAAGCTCTTTGTATGTTGTCTCCTCCTTGCCCATCCCTTTAGACTAAGCTCCTGGACAGCAGGACTGTTTTGCCTTTCTTTGTATGCCCAAAGTTAGCACTGTATCTGGCACACAGCAGGCACTTAATGTTATCTGACTGACTTACTGACATTAGTAATTAATGAAGGTTTGTCGAAGCATAGCTACAAAGAAGAGATATCTCCTTTGCAGAGATGGAAGATCCACAAGAATTGCCCACTGGGTCAATTTTCTGACTTTTGGGATGTACTGATCAGTTATACTAATTTTTTTCCTCTTTCTTTTCTTGTTTTTAAAAAATATCATTTGTTATATGGAATGGTTCTCTGAAAGGGGGAATGATAATAGAACTATGATGATGTAAAAAAAGACTTTTTATTACATTTGTTTAAGATTTAAACGTATTTTAGTTTTCAACATGCATTTCCACAAGTATTAAATTTATTTAAAAAAAATAAATACTTGGTGACAGATTGGCTCAATTCCTTTTAGAGCAAGAGCATCCCTAGGTGCTCCTTTCTTAAGAAAAAGGTATTTCATGGCATAGTCCAAATCCTCCCTTCCAAGAAAACGGCTTTAAGCTCAGTGAATCCCTCTGGGGACAGAGAGGGATAGGAAAGCGTCTCCATCCATCACTTAGTTGTTGGGGTAAAGTTTTCAACCAGTTAAAAACATTTCGGTACCCTTTATTATGGCTTTTACTTTTTCTTGAGGCAGAAGCCTGGAGATTTAGGGTTATAGTGGGGGAAGGGAAGCTTTTCATGTTTATGTTGTGCATTTTTTTCTTTGAAATCAGGAAAGCACTGGATGAGCATGGGAATATGGGAGGAGGTGGGAGTGGAAATAGAGGATGGAGGGATAGGAATGGAGAGTAGGAGAGTAGGGTAGTTAGGCTGCAGGAATGGAGGAGAAGATAAAATTAGGGGAGTGAGACTTGGAGAGTGGGAGATGTGTGAGGAGGGGATGTTGGAGGTGGGGATGGATTTGGGGGAGGGGAGGAGGCCAGGAGAGGAGTGTGGAGGTGAAGTGCGAAGAGGAAGGTGGTGGGGTGCGGATAGGAATAAAGGTAAGGAAAGGATGACGATGAAAATGGAGTTGGGGAGAGTGGGGAGCCGGGTGCGAGCTGGTTTAGAGGCGGGGTGGAGAGGGGTGAGGAGGCGGGACAGAGATGGAATTGGGGAGGGGCAGTAGGGTGTGGAAGGTGGGGGTGGAAGTGGGTGAGGAGAAGGGAGGTGGAGAGGACGTTTGGAGGGAGCTTCGGGGGGAGTCATACCAGCTTCAAAACAACCCCTAAATGTAGCCGACGTGTGGGCCCGACCTCGTTCCCTTAGCCAGAAGAGGATAAAGGAGGGGAACTGTTCTGGGGTCTGGGTGCCCCGGGGAGTGGCGGGGAAGGCGTCGGCCTTTACCTTCACACTTCTGTTCCAGAAAGTCCAGGATGGGGATGGACCAGTCAGGGCCGCGGAGGAAGCCTGCGATGCTCTCTACGACCCACTCCACCTCCTCATCTTCTTCTGCCGCCATGGCCCTCCCACCCTGCGAACCCCAGGGAGAGGCAGCTCTGGGCCCAGACGCCCCAGTCCGCGCTCTCCGAGGCCGGATCCGGCTGCCCCACCGAGCCCTGGGTTGGCGTGGGGGGGAGGGGTACCTTCCCAGAACCAGCCGAAGAGCTGCCCCAGAGACCCGGATGGAGGGCCCAAACCGGTTTACTTGAAATGGTCACTATGACAACGTACGTAGCCGCCCCCGCCCGGGAGGGTTCGCTAGGAAAGGAGTCCCGGCGCCAGGCGCGGAGGGAAACTGCAAGGACACTCTCGATTGGCTGGAGAAGGACTAGGGAGACGGCGAAGGAAAGCGCAGAGGTCTCTTTGCGCAGGCGTTGAGTCGGGGAGGTTGGAGAAGGAGCTCTCCCGTGGAAGTGGGTTTGAAGTCTGCGCCGCCATGTACGGGAGCGATGTCTTGGGGGATTCCCATTTCCAAGCAATAGCCGCAGGAAGAGGAGGCCGTCTAAAGGACTAAAGTAACAGCCAGGAGAGAAAATAAACCCTGCAAACTGCCCAGCCTAATCTATGGACTCCCTTAATCTTGGCAAACCCGACTTCAAACTTTACCTTACTAGCCAACGTTTACATAGGATTCCAGCGCTTACGAAGCGAGGTCTCATTACCTCAAGTCACAGGACTGCCCCTAGTTCCTTATTTTCCCTTTCCATCAGCTTTTCCTTTTACCCTTCTGGCTGTGTTCCGAAGTGAGTTAGCTCTTTTTGGAGTTTTTGCCAGTCTGGTGTGGTGTTCCAGCAGCACTTTCTGTATTTGAAGGGGCGCAACTTGGCAACATTTTCTTCTCATATATTCATTCACTAACATCATCTCGTGTTTATTTAGATCTCAAAAGGGTTACAAAGTATTTCCTCAAAGCAACTCCAGTACAAAATGTATCAGTATCTTGGAGGTTAAGTGACACAACAGATAAAGTGTTGTAGTGAAGAAGACCTTCTACTGAACCTAGCCTCAAATTCTTTTTAAGAGCCTGAGCTTGTCAAGTCACTTAATCCCAGCCTTAGTTTTCTGTAAAAAATAAGAGCACCTACCTCACTGAGTTGTTGTAAGGATCATTGAGATAAGGGAAGTAAAGCACTTTGCAAACTTTAAAAGACTGTATAAATGCTAGCATTATTGTGACCTGCCTAACTTAAAAACATGGGAGCTGAATGTAGGAATGCTGATTTGGAGCATAGTGTTCTTTCCACTTCAGTTAGATACCTCTAAAATGACTTTCTATTCTTATAAGGGAGATTTTCCCCATTTTTCAGTCTGAAAAGTTAAGGCAATCAAAGGGATAGCTGAATTGGAAACAAAAACCCAGAAAATTCTGTGAAGGGCCTTTCATTATAGCTAAGACCTCCACCACAACTTTAAATTCCTATATCTTTTATTTTTAAAAAGAATACTATGAGACAATATTGGAGGGATTGTGGAAAAATGGACAAACTGGACAAACTAGCCACTGTTGGGAACCGTGAATTGTTTATTCTGGAAAGCAATTGAGAATGATGCTTAAAAAAAAAAAAGTGACAATGTTTCCATATCCTTTAATCTAGAGATCTCACTCCTAGTCGAATACTAAGAGGAGGTCAAAGGTGTCCTCTATACTTCAAAATGTATGTTTAGCAACGCTTTTTGTAACAACAAAAAACTGGAAACAAAGTAGATTCCTATCCATGAACTTAAAAAAATTTATACAACTCATTCAGAGAAACATGCAAAGATTTATATGAACTGATGCAAAGAAAAGGAAGTAGAACCAGAAATTATATATATATTCATTGACTACAACATCGTAATTGGACAAAACAAGTGAAAAAAAAATGAATACTCTGAAACCCTGGCCCACCTTGGCTTCAAAGAAGAGCTATGAGAATATGCCTTCTTTTCTTTCCAGGGGTATCTGACTTGGTTGATGTGTCAGTTTGTTTTACGGATATATCAGCTGACAGTTTCATTTTTTATTTTTCATTAAAATTGAGAGATGTAGATGATGTAAAAACAAAAGTTACCCATGCACATTTAAGAGGGGAAAAAAGAGTATTGTTGCAGACGAATTCTAACAAAAAAAAAATCCTAGCTATTTATCCATGACTCTCTTAATAATAGTTTGGTCTGGGTATTTTTTGTTTGTTTTTGGAGCAGAACTGTGATTTTGTTGGCACAGGCAACTCCCTCGATGGAAATGCTTTTCACTGAGGCAAATATGCAACTCTTCTATAAGAAATGGTCTTACTCTATTCCCTTTAAGCCCGGAACCAGGTTCCTTCCCCATGTCCTCTTCCAACTATAGTAAACCCTTCCTGTATTCTTGATCTGACAGGTAATATCCCTTTCTTAGGGGTAATCTTAAAAAATACCAGTGGCAACAAAAGCATTATTTTAAAATGTAAAGCTCAATCCTACAGAAAGCTTGTTTTTGACCTAGTTAATTGCTACCTTTGGTGTTCTGAATTCAGTTTCTAAATAAACAAATAATAAGACAACTATTTTAATCCTGTAAGCTACCATTTATCTAGGCTATAGAATGAGTAAAAAAAAAATCCTAAATTATATGTTCCTTGCCAATAGTTTCGCTTGATTACTTGTTTTATATAATAGCAAGAGGGTGGAGAAACTTGCTGTGGGTTGGCAAATAAATGATTACCTGCCTCATTTTAAAATTCTTCAGTGATATCTTAGGTTTGGGAACTCTGTTTAGGATCCTGTCTCTGGCATACCTGTTCTCAATAGCATCAGAGAACTGTTACACATTTTTTCATTCTAAATATTGTTTCTAATATAGAAATTTTTCTATAATATATACAAAAACCTTAAGTGTGCAAATTAAATTGCAGAAGGGAAAAGGATAGTCTAGTGCGTAGAATTCTAAATTTGGAATGCAGAGTTTGCACCTATGTCAGACACTTAATAGAAAGGTGGTCATGGACAATTTATTTAACTTCTCCAAGCCTCAGTTTCCTCATCTGTAAAATGAGAGTAGAGTAACTTTAGTACCTAGTGCATAGGGTTCACAGAATACCAGAATTTTAGAGTCAGAAGGAATGCTAAATTCCAGCTGGTTGGTTTTTAAAGCTTAATAATTAAATAATAATATTTCACATTGATTTCAGGTTTGCAAAACAATTGCCTTACAACCAACCAACTTAAGTAGTGAAGATATTACTATCCTCTTTTGCAGATAAGGAAACAGGCCCAGAAACACTGAGTAATTTACCTCAAGTAATATAACTGTTAATGATTCCAAACTAGGTCTCTCAACTGAACTGGACAATTCAACAAGCATATTTATATTAAGCACTCTCTAAGTGCAAAGCACTCTGCTAGGTTCTGGGAACGGAACCACAAAAAAATGGAACAGCCCCTGCCCTCAATGAGTTCTCACTTGAAATCCATTGTTCTTCCCACTAGACCTATTATATCATTTTCAGGCTGTTGTGGACTCCCCCCTTTTTTCTTTTCTCCCAATCCTGAGCATTCTCTGATATTTATTCTTTGTTATAGCTATTGCTCTTAACTCTATCCAAGACTTCCTTTATTCCCTTTTTATACCAGTTCTTTAGTCTGTCTTATCTTCTGAACCTTTTACTCTTTGGGTTTATATCTTCCTTGTCTAGACACATCCGTGCTATAGACTTGTATCATTTCATGTTTCTTTCCCCTTAATTTCAGTGACATTTGTTTAAATTAAATATATTTAATGGTAATTTCAAAATCATCTAGTTGAGAGGCCCTTAACCTGAAATCCGTGAACTTACATTTGTAAATATTTTGGTGTATATTTCAATATAAGGTTTCCTTTGTAATCCTGTGTATTTTATTTTGTGCATTTTAAAACATTACGCACTGGACTACAAGGGGGACTTATGACACACACAAAAATTTAATCACCCTGGATTTAATCCATTGTTTCTTAGATTTAACCATCTTCTTTAGGGCTTGAAATACATAGATAGAGCTGTAGCTGCTGATTTGCCATTGTGGAATGTCCCTGGGATAAAGAAGAAAATCCTAGAAAATCTGAAGCAAAATAAAAATAAAAAGCCTATTTTAATAATGAAAAAGTTGCTGTGCATAACAAATATCTTTGACAAATGCATAATTACATGAGTTTTTTTATTTGTTAATATTTATTTATTTTGAACTTAAACATAAAAAGACAAAAAAAAACCATTTCCATTGATACATGCAGTACAACATAAAGAGGATTAGGTATAGAACCATGAATTTCCATTTGACAGTTTACTTTGAAAAAAACCCTCTATAGTAAATACTAAATATCCTTTTCAAAGCTACACTAATTTTCTGTGCTTCTAAGTTTTCTTTTGTTCTTTTTTCCTCCCTCCCTACCTGGTCTTAGAGAAGGCTACTATTAGACACTAAAATATATATATGTGCTTGTCAATATGTGTATGTGTTTGTATATATGTGTGTGCGCGTGTGTGTGTGTGTGTGTGTGTGTGTGTGTGTGTGTGTGTGTGTGTGTGTAAAACCATACTATACTACTGTTTGGCCTAGAGGCCAAGAGCTACCCGAGTCTCCTTACCTTTTGCAGGTCTTTGCTGGCCATCCCAATAAACTTATTGAGAGAAGAGACTTTCCAGAGTCAAACAAGGGTTAGGCTTTATTCAGGGTCTTAGTTACGTATCCATATGCAGGGTGAGTTCTTCCCCAGGAAAAAGGAACCCTCTTCCTCCCAAGGGGCAAGGATCATACAGCAAGAGGATGAGAGCAGAAGAGGGGAGGAACCCTCTTCCCTCTAAGGGCCCCCCAGCAAGAAGAGGGCCTTCAGGCTTTCCTGTCCCTACTTAAGCCCTCCCAGCCACATAGTTTGCATGTGAATACCGTGCGTGCTCTCAGCCCCTAGCTAATTAACAACAGGTGTGCTCAGACCATGGACCAATCTCAATGGTGGGATGCTCTCCCCAGCAAGTTTCCCACTGAGAAGAGGTGGAGATACACAAGATAGCTCGTGTTTCACGCCTCAATCCCCAGCTATTCCCTGCGGGGGGCCTCATGAGAACTCTGAGGTTTAGAAGCCCTCACTTTTACCTGCCTGAGACTGTCCATGTGAAAACTGAGCTTACACCCCCAACATACTACCTATTTATATCTCTTGTTTATTCATAAATTATTCTTCTTATATGAGATATTTTAGAGGTAAGTATTTCTAGTATCAAAATTTTCTTCTGTATTTTTGGGAACTGCTGCTTAAATTCAAACTCCTCATTTTACAAATGAGACAGCTGAGACTCAGAAAAACATTTTAATTAAAGCTCCATTTGTTAATTAGCATAAACCTATTTTATCTCCTTTCAACTAGATAAAAGTAAAGAAAGTAAGATTCCTTGGCTGTGCTCAAAAAATATATTTCATTCTGCATCCTAAACCCATCACCCTTATGTTGTGAAGTAGACAGGATACCTTATCATCAGTCCTGTGAAATCATAGATGGTAATGGTTTGTATGGCTTTCAAAGTTGATTGTCTTTACAGTGTTGTTGTTATTGTATTAATTATTCTCTTGGTCCTGCTCATTTCATTCTTCTCAGTTTCTGAATGTTCAATCTCTCATGTAAGTTGTTCATTTTATAATTTTGATGTTATAAACTATTCTTCTAGTTCTGTTTATTTCACTCTGTATTAGTTGATACAAGTCTTTCCATGGCTCTTTTAAGTCATCTATTTCTTCACTTCTTACAGCATAGTAGTGCTCTGTTATTTTCATATTCCACAATTTGTTGAGCCATTCCCCAGCTGTTATGGATTCTGTTAATTTCTAGGTTTTTGCTACCAAAAAAAGAGGGTTACTAAAATATTTCTGTAAATATAGGTACTTTCCTCTGTATTTGATCTCTTTTGAGTGTAAACCTAGTAGTAATACAGCTGGGTCAAAGACTATATGTGCTGTTAAAACAAAAATTTATGAAAGTGGGTATGGGCAATGGGAAGTACAAGCAGCATCCTATCCTGCACCCCAGTGCTAGCATAAGGAGTCCCCTGTAGTATCTTTCTGACCAGCTACTTGACCTTCTTACCATCTCTGGTTTGAGAGCTCTTAAAGCTGCTGTTGCCACCTCCAAGGCTCACCACAGGTGTTGTTCTCATGTGGGCTTTGGGCCAGTGCCCCCACCAGGGTCACAGACCACTTTTTCTGCACTCCTGATTTGTCTTGGTCTGGAAAAAAATGTCACTTTGATCTTTTGTTGCCTCTGGTGCTAGAGATTTTAATTTGAGTTGTTATTTTAAAGTTGTTTGGAGGGGAATATAGGGAAAGAGACCTTGCCTGCTTTCTCTACTCTCCCATCTTGGTTCCTCCCCACAGAAGTCCTCCTATTATAATTGTCTCATATAATTATTGTTTCTATGATTCCTTTACCTTGTCATTATTTAGAATTTCATTATCAATTCTCCATTTTGGCTTATTTCTTTTACTTTTGCTCCCTTAACTGATTAATATTTTTATTATATTGTGGTCTGTAAAGGATGTGTTTATAATTTCTACCTCTTTACTTATACATGCAATACCTCTGTGCTCTAATAAATGGTCAATTATTATACAAAAAAAATTTATGTATAACTCCAGATTGGTTTGCAAAATGGTTGTACCCCTTCACAGGTCCACCAATAGTATATCAGCTTATCTATTTACCCAAAGATTCTCCCCTATTTATCATTTTCCTTTTTTTGTCTTCTTTGCTAATCTGATTGGTGTGACTAGAACCTGAGGATTGCTTTAATTAACATTTGTCTAATACTTAGAGATTTGAGGCATTTTTCATATGACTATAATTTCCTTGGTTCCTTCTCCTGAGAACTGATTTCATGTCCTTAGTTTATATCTAGAAAAGTTAAATAACTTACCCAACATCACACAACCATCAAGCAATAGAGTGGGTAATGGACTCTTTATCTTTAAAAAAATAGATTCCCTCTAGCAGAAAACTGGAAAAGAATTTTTGCAACTAGTGTCTGTGATAAAGGTCTCATTTCTAAAATATATAGAGAACTGACTCAAATGTACAAGAATACAAGTCATTCCCCAGTTGATAAATGGTCAAAGGATACGAACAGGCAGTTTTCAGAGGAATGAATTAAAGCTATCTATAGTCATATGAAAAAATGTTCTAAATCACTCTTGATTAGAGAGATGCAAATCAAAACAACTCTGAGATACCACATCACACCTATCAGATTGGCTAACATGACAAAACAGGAAGATGATAAATGTTGGAGAAGATATGGGAGAGTTGGAACACTAATACATTGTTGGTGGAGTTGTGAGCTGATCCATCTATTCTGGAGAGCAATTTGGAACTATGCCCAAAGGGCTACAACATTGGTTCTAGGACTGCATCCCAAAGAGATCATAAAAAGGGGAAGGGGTCCCACATGTACAAAAATATTTATAGCAGCTCTCTTTGTGGTGGCCAAAAACTGGAAATCAAGGGGATGCCCACTAATTGGAGAATGGCTAAATAAATTGTGGTATGTGAATGTAATGGAATACTATTGTGCTATAAGAAATGATGAGCAGGAAGACTTCAGAGAGGCCTGGGAAGACATATGAACTGATGTTGAGTGAAAGGAGCAGAACCAGGAGAACTTTGTACACAGCAACAACTACAGTGTGTGAGGACTGTTTCTGGTAGACTTAGTACTTCATTGCAATGCAAGGACTTAAAAAATTCCCAATCGTCTCTTGAAGCAAAATGCCTCCCACATCCAGAGAAAGAACTATGGAATTGGATCACAGAATGAAGCAGAACATTTTCTTTTGTATTTTGTTTTGTTTTATGATTTTTCCCATTCATTTTAATTCTTCTATGCAAAGTGACTAAGGTGAAAATGTATTTAATAGGAATATATATGTAGAACCTATATAAAATTGTATGCTGTCTCAGGGAGGGAATGGGGAGGGAGGGGGGAAAAAGGGAAAGGGAAGAGAAAAATCTGAGATATATGGAAGTGATTGTAGAACACTGAAAATAAATAAAATAATTTAATTAAAAAAATAGATTCCCTCCCCACCCCATCTCCAATCAAGCAAGCTCCGTTAGGGGAGAGATTAAGAGATGCAGTGGATAGAGTGCTGGATTTGGAATCAGAAAGACCTGTATTCAAATTCTGTCATGGATACTAGCTGGGTGACCCTGGACAAATCACTTATTTCAGCTTCTGCTTTCCTTATCTGTAAAATGGGAATCATAATAATAGCACCTACCTTATTGTTGTTATGAGGATCAAATGATATAATATATGCAAAGTTCTTTGCAAATCATAAAGGCTTATATAAATGCTAATTATTATTTTTTTAATCAGTTCATTTTTTGTCTTTATATCCTTAATATTTAATTGGTACCTGGAATATTGTTGTCTTTTAGCTATTCAGCATGTCTGACTCTCCATGACCCACTGGACCAATTTTCCATGGGTTTTTCTTGGCATAGATACTGGAGTGGTTTGCCATTTCTATCTCCAGTTTCATAAATTCAGGGGTTAAGTGACTTCCTCAAGGTCACACAGTAAGTGTATGAGGGGAAGTTTGAACTCTGGTCTTTCTGATTCTGCTTCTCTACCCATTATATAACTTAGTTGCCCCTACCTGGTACATAATAGGAGCTTAATAATTGTTTTTTGATTGAGGCATTTTATTTTAGATGTTATTTTGTAAATAGCATTTATAACATTTTCTTGTATAGAGCTTTTTCTGCTTTTACCTTCTTCAAGGATGCAGTGGCTACATGCTTGAATATTCTTTCAATTTCTCTTATCTGTTAATATTCTGCTAACTTGGTAATTTATCTTAATGATTCTCCATATGCTATCTAGGATGTTCAAGACTTTTTTTTTAATACTCAGGGTATCATAGAGAAATATTAAGCTTTAAAAGCTATAAGATATTCTTAAGAAGCTATAAACTACTAAAGCTTAACAATGCACTAAATACTTTTGGAACTTACAGGGATACTATGGTGGCGGTGATTAAATTCTTGGTCTACAGTGAAGTCAATATTTTCATTTTCCCTAAGGAAATTCAAAGAAGGTTTTCATTTTTAAAAAATCTATCAGGTTTAAGGTTGTCTACAAAACTCATATGCTAAAACAAATAGCTTCTTAAATAATGCCACCCTGATTTGTATCTTTTGCTCAATTGTTACTGCTAATTATCAAATAAAATATGATGTCTAAGTAATACAAGTAATTTCTCACATTACTCTCCTAACCACTATGCTCTCCCCTCCACACCAGTCTACCTGCCAATTCTTAAAGGAGAAAAAGAAAGCAGACTGGCTTCTTCTTTTTTCCCAAACTCTAAATATATTGATCTGATTCTAACACCTTTTGTTCATTTACCAATCCCTGAGTCCTCTAAAGGGGTACTGAATCAAAAATCCTATGATATACTCATTTCAATCTGACCTCTGTTTCACTGGTTTTCGTATATAATTCAAAAACAATTTTAGTGATAAAGTAAGATACTAATAGTTCCATTCAGACAACTCATTCATGGACTTTTATTCAAAAGACTTTTAAAATTCTGAACTCAGCAAACACAAATAAAATAAGCATTTCCACATATACACACACACACACACACACATACATACACACACAAAGATTATATATAAAACTCCTCATCTCTAATGTATATGTGCAGTTGACTTTTCTTTTAAGTATATAATAAATTCAATGGAGTGGGGGGGTATAAGAATTTACATAGTAACTAATATGTTCCAGGCACTTTACAAAGATTATCTCATTCCATCCTCACAACAGCCCTTCAAGGAAGGTGCTATTATTATCTCCATTTTACAGTTGAGGAAACCAAGGCAAACAGAAGTTACGTGACTTGCCCATGGTCAAATAGATCATAAGCAGGTGAGGCTGGATTTGAACTCAGATCTGTTCTGATTCCAGGCCTAGTGCTCCATCCACTATGCATCACCAGATTCCTCTGACATACTCAGCAACCATCATATCTTTCCACAGAGGTCTGAGGTAGCAAGACAGAGGGTTCATCATTATTCCCAATAATAAAACACATTCATGGAATTTCACAATTTTATCAAGCAACATTAATGAAGTCAGCACATAAATTAACAACTTTTGTGACCATGGGCAAGTCATTCAAAGTCTCTGGGCCCCCACTTCACCTGTAAAATAAGAGGAATGAGCTAGATGAATTTCAAGCTGCCTTCAAGCTCTTATTCTATGATCCTAGCACCATTCAATATTAAGCCTCATTTTCAGGATTTTCTATAATCCTACTACTAAAGATAATGTTCTCATTTTTCCATATAAAGGGCAAAATTTGTGTGACTTTTAATATCAACTGACAGAGTATTTGAAACATGGCATACATCAAAACCTGTTGGCATACTTGCATTTCTAAAGGCACTTTTGTATTTTCCTTTTGGTCCGTTTCTTCTTTCACAACATAACTAACATGGAAATAGGTTTTCCATGATTGAACATCTATAACCTAATTTTGATAAATATATTAAATTGCTTTCAACTACTATCATGACTCTGGTCACTACCTGGGTCTATAAGATTTATCTCACTTTATATCTCTCACCACAAACCAAAGAGCAGACTGAGTTCAAGAAACAGGATTCTGAGCAGAAACAAAAGCATCCAAAAAAATAGAATTGATGTAATACTGAAGGCTTCTGCTGGTTAGTAAGGTGAAGATGGAGATTTGACTTCAAAAATAAAAAAGGTAAAATCGTCAGTAAGGCTATGATTAAAAGAACTGACATCTCTCCATACAAGACAGAGGACAGACAATGAGTAGATAGGAATACAGGTCTATTGTAGGTTATCAGTTAGTAATCTAATACCAGACTAGAAGATGATATCAGGGGTCCTTTGGGCCTTGTGATGTGTACACCCAATCTAACTTTCAAGTCTCAGCTAAAATCTCACTTTTCCCACTCTCCCTTAATTCTAGTGCTTTTCCTCTGTTGAGGATTTATTTATTTAATTATTATTTATTTGATTTATCCTGCCTGTATCTTGTATGTATACAGTTGTTTGCATGTTGTCTTCCCCATTAGACTGTGAGTCTCTCGAGGGCAAGGACTGTTTTTTGCCTTTCTTCGTATTCCCAGCTTGGCACACATTAAGGATTCACTTAATAAATGCTTGTTGACTACTTCAATTTTATACTGCCAATATTGATAAGTATGGCATCATGTTTACATTTTACTAAAAATTATAATAACATAACTACCATTTGGTTTTTCTCTGTTTAGAATTTTTGCTTCACATTTCTAATGTAATTTCACTTTCTCAAAAAATAGAAAATCTCATAATTCCAGAGAAATAAATGAACCTCCCTTCACATTTGTACAAGCATTAAGTTTAATAGATTTCAAAATAAGTTATTATAAAATTACATAGATTATGCATAATAGCTAAAGAACTATAGTGCTTCCTAAGATGTAAATTAGATCACAGAAAAGGTAAACTTGCATTTAACCTGTATTTAACACACTAATTAATGTTTCATACAGATAAAATAAATTTTCTGCCTTATTAAAAATATAGGCAGAATCTAATAGTTTTAATTCAATCCTATGAACCAATGACTCCTGAATTTTTATACAGAGCTTATTAACTCTAAGTACTTATGGATAACTACAAAATTAGGCTATTGCTTGGGCCGCCCTGGAAAATACTTTGGAAGCTGTTGCTAATTCAGAATGTGGCCTACTTTCTTAGAAGGGTTAGCTATATGGCATATATTATTATGCTTTTTATCTGAAGATAGAACTGACTGTCTCTTCATTTTCAATTCAATTTGAAAAACATTTAGTAAGTGCTTGTTTTGTGCAGCATGTTGTAATGGGGCAAATACAAAGTTTAGATACGACAAGATACCTAACCAAATGAAGCTTATGGTCTGGTAAGAGGATATGACAATTGGAAGGGGGGGGTAGGAGAGAGCAGAGGAGAAAGGGAGAGAAATAATGGGGGAGAGGGAGAACAAAAATACAGAATAATTCATGAATGAATTAATGAATGAGTAAATGAAAAAAGCATTTATTAAGCACTTACTATGTGCCCAATACTGCTGCACTAAATGCTAAGAAACGCAAACAGCAAACAAAAGCAAGACAATCTTTGCTCTCAAAGACCCCACCCTCTAATTGGCAGGGGTGATAGGGGCAGGGGAGGGGTGGCCCAACACGTAAAAGAAAATTCAGCTTCAGGGAAGATGGAAAGGGTCAGAAGTCCTTGATGGCAAGGTCCAAGAGTCATTAGGGTGCATCAATAGATCAGATGACAGTGCCAGGGCAATGAAGGACTAGGGAATTCTAGGACACTGAGTCAGGGCAGTGAAGCCTAGTAGATCTCCATATTCCCCGAAGGAATGAAGAGGTGACTCTCATCTCTTTGAATCCACTGGAACAATCAAGCAGCCTGGATGGATTCTGGGAGGCCTTGGGCTGGAGGGAAGGGTGAAGGCCAATGGCAGATCTTCTCAATGCTCAGCCATCTAGGCATTTTTAGACTGGTTACCCTTTTAGAGGAGCACAAACTGTCATGAACCATTCAAGTTAGGAGAACTTGGTGAATAGAAATATAACAGGAAACTTCATGAAGCTAGTATGTGAATTGGTTTTGGAAGGATGAGAAGAAATTCAATAAGGATGGGAGATGGGGGGCTGGGAGAAGACACGTTAGGCAGAGAGAACAGCAATGATCAAAGCTGTGTATTCGGCATATATTGAGGCATAGAAAGTTGTTCAGTTTGATCAGAGCATAGAGCATGTGGAAAGAAGTAATATAAGACTGGAAAAGAAGGCTTATAAAGTTCGTGGTAGTCTTCATGGTGATTCAAGGTACCAGATACGGTGAGTTTTTTTTATTTGTTTGTTTTGTACAGACCTGTGATTTTAATACTGTAAGGAACTTTTGGGAAGGAAATTTCCTCTTCCAATGCAAATCACAGTAGCTCACAGTCTTAGAAAATTGCCTTGAATAGACTTTAAAAGACTATTATATAATGGTTTTTTTGTGGTTTTTTTTTACACACTTAATCAAACTGATTTTGGTCTGTCATTATCTGGACATTAAGTTTGGTCAGCGTAGATGTTTTTGATAGATACAATTTTAAAGCACCTAGAGGGAAAATATGCTTTACCAATATTATCAAATACAACATTAGCTGTAAAGTGCTTCTCACTGTGTCTGGATCAAAGTAAATACCTAATACTTATACCTTCCCCTTTCCTTTCCAGAAGATCCTAGATGCTAGAATTAGTTTCTTTTTAGTCTGACATCATATGTCTAATGCCAGTCTGGTCTGTACTTGCAGGGTATTTTTTTTCCCTTGTGGAAATGATATATAGGTTTTAATGGAGAAAATAGAATAATCTGGATATATTTTAAGGAGATATTAGACTGGTACTATTGTTAACTCTGACACATATTTATTCAGTCATCATGAACATCATATGAATTTTCTGGGCCTTTTTGCCATCTGCAAAACATGAACAGTAACATTAAATAAAATGATCAGGGTTGTAAAGATTAATTCTTATTTGTAAAATGCTTTAAAGATGAAAATTGCTCATATAAGAATAGAATTAGCAGCTGTGTGATGTTATAGACTGGAATTAGCAGCTGTATCAGGGAGCTCTTTTTCAAACAGGTTCATTAAATCCATTATAATTATACTTCAAACTCTCCAAAAATATTCATTAATATGCATGTTTTACAGTCAATTCATCCAGTTTCATCATATTCCACTAATTATATGTTTCAATGTGTATGGTATTGTATCAGGCTAATTAATATCTCTTCTTATATTTTATAGGTACAATTTTAGCTTGCATTTTAGAGATATCCAAAGTTCTGAATGACACTTTGTAAACCTCTACTATAATAGGATAAAGGAATTATCTAAGCGAATTATCTTTTAATAAACAGACCTTAATGTCTATTTTTAGATTGTAGAATCTTAGAACACAGTTGTTTGAAGCTGAAACTGTTTAATTCACAGTTTAAACTTAACCTTTAGCCAATGGAAGTGATGGCTAAAACTAAATATTTTAAAAATTAATGTTAACATTTAATTTCCTCTGAAAATTTACATTATTGGCAAAATTGCACAAAAAAATCATCAGTATTGGTCTATTATATTTATAGCCTAAAACAGTACTAAAAAATGCAAGTCATTCCATCACAAAGAAATTTGCTATAAATAGCAAGTGTCAGTTTGGGTGACGAAGACAATCTTATTAAATCACCGGGTGCTTAGATACTCTTTGTGGACAGCATTCCATCTAGCTAATCTCTGCCCTAGAATTATTGGAAACTGGAAACCTGAAATGACTGGAGTCATATTTGGTGAATAATTTACTAACCAATAAATGCTTCTACTTACAGGTACATGTATTTATGGCTTTCCCCAAGTTGTTGCATGAGAAAGTCTAACCTCCTTCTACCTTTCCAGTCTTCTTACACTTTACTTCCCACCATGTACCCTTTGATCTAATGGAACTGACCTCCTTACTGTTCCACAAACAAAATACTCCTTCACTGCTCTAGGGGTCTTTCCTCTAGCTCTCCCTCACAGCTGGAACGTTCTCCTTCCTCAGATCCACCTATTGACTTCCCTAACTGCCTTCAAGTCCCAAGTAAAATCCAACTTTCTACAGAAACTCTTTCTTGATGCCTCTTTATTTTAATACCTTCCCTCTCTTAATTATTTCCTATTTATTATGCATATAGCTTGTTTGTACATATTTGTTTGTCTCTTGTCTTTCCCATGACCTTGTAAGCATATATATGCAGAGACTGTCTTTTGCCTCTTTTTGTATTCTCAAGGCTTAGCACAGTGCCTGGCACACAGTAGGTACTTAATAAATGTTTATTGACTGACTGACTTGTGGAATACTGATTATGGTTTCTTATTATATCTTTATTCATAGTTACATTATTTTTTTCTCTGACCTGAAAATACTGGGTTTTGGCTATAATATTTATGGATGCATTCAATTTAGGAGTTTTTTTAGGAGGTGTCTGGTGGATTCTTTCTATTTCCAACTTCCCCTCTGGTTCTAATAGTACTAGGCAGTTTTCTTTTGTGATTTATCAAATATGATAGATAGAATTTCTTGTTTGGTTATGGTTTTCAGGGAGTCTAATGATTTTTAAATTATCTTGCTTCAAATACTTTTCCAGGTCAGTGTATCAGTAATCACCTCAACATACACAGGGGAGACTACTATCACTATCACAGATCTGCATTTCTGGAAGGAAAGGCAACTTTTGAGTGGTTAACAATCCCCTTTAATCAAACACATATGTCATTCAATTAGTTCAGGAAATCAACAGACAGCACTTCCAAACTGTCTGACATAAGCAATACATATATCACAAATCAATAGACAAGTCCAACTATCTGACCATAGTTTCCAGAGAGGGAAGCAACAACATCTGAGTTTTCAAAGCCAGGGGACGCCTTAGCAGCTTCCCAGAGTCTCATCTGGCACACAAAGCTTCTTCCAAAAACTAAAACTCAAAGTCAAACCTCACCTTCAGAGTATCTACACACTTTTCAGAACCAGAAGCCACCACCCTCTGACCTGGTGCCTCAACAGAAAAAACAAAATGTACTTGAGACCTTCCCACAAACCAACTCCCTTAATCAAACTTCCCTCAATGGGCAGGTCCATCAATGGCTGGGGAAAATCTTCTTTAATCACATTCAAAGAGAGACATTATACTTCTTGATTATACTAAAACAAAAACAGCAAAACATCTTACTTTGCTTAGCCTCACAGTCAGTAGTTTGTCATAATAGATATAGCATTTGTTCCTTTAATATTTCACTGTTCAGATTTTACTGCATTTATTGTTACCTCATTGTAACATTGAATTCTATTTGCTCCATTCTGGTTTTTTTGGGTGACAGCTTCTTAGATATTTTCATCCATTTTTTTTTTACTCTAAACTTCTTCCTAAGTGTTCAAATTTCATCTTTTAAACATTTTTATTTTATTTTCTTCCTTTAGTTATTTCATTCATTCTTTCACTCCTTGTGGTCAATCTATTCTTTTGTTTTCAGTTACATACTTCCTCTACAATTTTATCTTGAGATTCTTTTATCCCATAGTATTTCTTTATTATACTAGGAGTTTTCTTATATTTGTTTATGTATATAATTTCAGTTCTTGAATAAGGACTTTATGCCAGGTTAAGATCTTCCTCCCTCCTACACATTACATGGATTTAAGGTTAAGGATAGGTTGTGTCTCTTGACCTTGTTTCCTGCTGCAGTTCTGTTGTTATACTAGGGTTAAATCAAGGGTGGGGAACCTGTAGCCTCAAGGCCACATGTGGTCCTAGGGTGAGATCTTTTGACTGAGTCCAAGTTTTACAGAGCAAATCCTTTTATTAAGGGGTTTTGTTCTGTGAAGTTTTAATTTAGTCAAAGGTCCACACTTGAGGACCTAGAGGGCCACATGTGACCTTGAGATCACAGGTTCCCCACCCCTGAGTTTGGTCATATCCCATTGCAATCTGGAAGTCATCGCCTAATAGACCTCCTGTGGAATATTGCCTGAGGTCAGTCCTTGCATTTTCCACAGCTCTGTCCTGAATCAATAATCCTAGTCTGGAGATTAGGAGGCAGAGATAATATTAATACCAAACCAAGGCCATGCCTTGATCTGTAGTTTCCACCCATTTTTTTTTTTTAACATTTCCCCCATGCGGGTCCCACTGATCTTGTCTGTTTCCTAGTATAGTTACCTAGCAGGAGTCTACAACTTCAGAACTCAGTATCTGGAGCAGCCTAAGATCATGCTGGTTTTAATTTGGGTTTGCAACTGATGGAGATCAGTTTCCTTATGCAGCCACCCAACCAGAATTCTATGGCTTCAGGTCACAACTGCATAGATTCCAAAACCAGATAATTTTCATTATCTGTAATGTATATGCAAGAAGTGCTACTTAAGAAGTTAATTTTACCTATAAGTATATTAATTTAAGTATATTAATCCACCACAATCTCCAATAAATTATAAAATATTGCCTGACCATCAATTATGTTGAGTGTGCAAATTATTCTTAAATGTACTACATTTATTAGTAAATTCCTTTAGAATCAAAATGGGAAAATATACAGGGTAAAGTTCCCTTTCCTTTTAACTCTGAGAGAATTCATACCAACTGTTACCTTTTTTGGCAAAGTGAATCATTCTTAGAAGAACTGCAAGATGATTTGGGATTTTCTATACAGGCAAGATACATAATTTGCTGAAAAGCTAGCATATTTTCCAGAATTTTAGAAAAGATTCTACTTTGTGTGAACTCTTTGTGTTTCCTAGAACTGTCATAAATAATGTTATAGTGACTACTCTGACCCTCACTGCCTGAAAGCCAGATGTGTTACATTCCACTCCTACCACAAGGTTACTGAGTACTTTTAAGGGAGTTGGAATGTCTAGGTTCTCTTCCCTTGGCTCCAGCTCCCAGCAAATAAAAAATTTGCTAATCTGAAAAAAACCTTGAAAGTAGAATATTATAGATTTGGGGTTTTTTTTTTTTGCCTCTCCAGTTATTTACCTTTATATTTGTTACTACAATGAAAAAAATGAAATATATTTATGATTGGAGCTTTGCTTTGTACCCCCTGGGATCACCTGAACTAGAGAAAGTTAGGGACCAAATAAGATTTAAGAAAGCTTATCATAATAACAGAAAAGTGCTTTACCAATCTCTAAAACCTATACTTTCCATGCTTAACTCTAAAACATTTACGTTCTTTACTATTTATAGACAACTGATTTAAATATAAAAGATCATCACAAAATTAACTTTCTGGATATGAAAAGCCAAATGCATAAGTGTTGTAGAAAAACTAACATCACCAGCATTTGATATTTGATGTGAATTTTTAAACATCACTTTCTGTTTGCTCTACTCACATTCTGATTGCCAATGTATCTCACGTGTGGGCGGGGGGGGCGGGGAGGTTGCTTGGGGGAGGCGGTGATTGTTGCTGGAATATTATGACTTAAAAATGAATTCAACACATCATAATTTCAATTATACTGAAATTAAGAGAAAAATGTAGCTTTTGGATCATTTCTTTTTCCTTCTAAGACCTCACATAGTACTTTCTTTTGCATATTTCTTTAACGAATATAGAATCACACTGAGCAGAGGGTGATCATCCATTATTCCAGAGGACAGATGTGATGAAGGATGCTATCTACCTTTTAAGAGAGAGGTGAACGACAGGGTACAGAAGGAGACATATTTTTGGTCCCTGAGGGTATTTGTTTTGCTTGATGATGTGTATTTGTTTTTGTTTGTTGATTTTGTTTTTTTTGTTTATTTTTGCAATATTTGTTTTTGCACTCCATTTTGCAATGGAGTATAGTTCCAAATTGCTTCCCAGAATGATTGGATAAATTCACAGCTTCAGCAACAATGCATTACTATACCTACACTCCCACTTCTCCTCTGACAATTGTCATTTTCCCTTGTCATCTTTGACAATTTGATGAATATGAGGAGGAAACTCAAAGTGGTTTTATTTTGTATTTTTCTTATTTTTAGTGATTTTGAGCACTTTTTCATATAATTTTATAGCTTAGATTTCTTCTTTTAAGAATTGCCTGTTCATACTAGGACTATATCCCCAAGAGATCATAAAAATGGGAAAGGGTCCCACATGTACAAAAATATTTATAGCAGCACTCTATGTAGTTGCCAAAAACTGGAAGTCAAGGGGATGTCCATCAATTGGGGAATGGCTGAATAAATTATGGTATATGAATGTAATGGAGTACTATTGTGCCATAAGAAATGATGAACAAGAAGACTTCAGAGAGGCCTGGAAGGACTTATATGACCTGATGCTGAGTGAAAGGAGCAGAACCAGGAGAACTTTATGCACAGCAACAACCACAGTGTGTGAGAGTTCTTTCTGGTAGACTTAGATTTTTGTAATAACACAAGAACTTCTTACCAAAAAAAAAAAATCCCAATGGAGGATCTCAAGGCAAAATGCCTGCCACACTCAGAGAGAGAAATATGGAAGTCACTCACATATTGTAGCAGATCATGTTTGTGTACGTGTATGTGTTTGTGTATCATGTTCTGATTTGTTATACGATTTCTTTCATTTATCTTAGTCTGACTACATAGCATGACTATAGTGAAAATATACTCAATAGGAAAGTATATGTAGAATCTATACAGAATTGTATGCAGTCGTGGGGAGGGAGGGGGGGAGTGGGGGGCAGGTGGGGGGGATAAAATCACAATTGTATGGCAGTGATTGTTAAACATTACAAAATAAAAAAAAAAAGAGAGAGAAAAAAAAAAGAATTGCCTGTTCAAATCTTTTAACCACATACAGTGGTATGCTGGAAGATGTTTAGCAACTGGCTCTCAAAAAAATGTATACATGACACATAATTAAATTTAGTCTGCATTATTGACATTTTCTCCTTCACTTTCTTAAATCTAGACAATCAACAAAACACTAAAATTAAGTCTTGATTTATAGCATTTATCAATTTCTGAGGTATAAATACTTATTCTGAAAATTTATCAATCAGGTGGTTTGAGCTGGCTTCAGTACATCCCTGAACATGTATCTGATAGGAAATGGCCATTTTTCTTATATTTGCATCAATCCTCTATATATCTTGGATATCAGCACTTAATAGGAGAAATTTTCAACAAAGATTTTTTTCAATTAATTCGTATAATTTAAGATCTTTTTGATCTGGTATCCCTTCCAACTTTTTTTCATTATTTCCCTTAAAACCCTTGAACTTTTCTTTTCCTCTAAGTGAATTTTGTTATTATTTTGTCTATTTCTCTAATCTAACCTTTATTCAGTTTGACTAATTTGGTATTGCAGCTAATATAAGGAGTGTTTTCATTTGCATTATATTATCATGGCTCAACCACAAGCAATTATTTCTCTTATTATTTAAATCTTCCTTTATTTCTATAAAGAGTTTTTTTTATAGTTGTCTTCATAGAATTCCTGTGCTGTCTTGATAGGCAAAATTCAAATATTTTTTACACTCTGAGGTTATTATGAATGGAATTTATTATTCTTTCAGTTCCTGCTAAGTTTTGTTGGTAATATACAAAAGAAGAAGATGATTAACATAAACCCATAAAAATCATCAGCCTTTCTATATATTAACTACAAGCTATCCTGTGATTAGTTTCACAGCCTATGGCTTCTCTGAAGGTGATTATAATTTAAAGGACCTTTCTCCATGACATGTGCAATTCAACAACCCTCTTCCATTTCTAGACCACAGCTGGTCTTGCTAACCATTCTACGGATCAATAAACTATCTTGGAGAAAATCCCCAGACTTCTTTATATTAATATTGATAATGTTTAATATAAAATTTTGGAATAATCTCTTTGTTCTCTCTGAAGTAAACTCAGAGAGTTTCTTCCTATGTCAGCAAAAGCCAGCCAAAGCTGACTCTGCATTCCTTGGAGACCTTTAACCTATGACATATCTTGAATAATGGGTCTTTCCTTTGTATCTTATTATCTATAGACACATACTATGTTATGACATATCTTGAATAATGGTAAAGAAAATATAGACATCTTAGGTCATAATTTCTATTGAACATTGTTTGCCCTTTCCTGCATTAGTTATCTGTTTAGGGCAGGAAGCCTGCCACTCACTAGTGGTGGGATTTCCTTCCTTGTCACCGAGACATATGTTTACCCAGCTTGGAATCTCAACATTTGATTGACATTACTTTGTTAATTGTCTTGTCTTACTAAATTTATGATTTGTTCAACTAGGAGAGTTCCTTTCTCACGGCAAAATGTATATAAGCCAGAAGATTTCTGCACTGGGCAGCCAGAACATTTCTGGCTCCATAATGCATTATGTAACTGTTTTCTTTATGGGGAATTGATTAATTAATTAATTAAATCATAAAATGTATGCATTTAGCTTGTTGCCTTTTCTTAACAAGTTTTCAGGTCAACAATATTTAATATATTGTTTCCTTAAAGTGAAAAAAATGGCAATCTCCATGGATCAGAAAGCAGCTGTTCCTTTACTGATAGCTACAAAGTAGGCTTAATCTCTGCCTGCCCTTGAGATTTATTTCCATTGAGACCTTTACCAATGACTACTATGGGTTTCATTGTTAGGTAGGCTTTCCCCTAGAGAAACTGGTTAGTTTAAAACTCTTTTTTCCAATGAGATTCTGTGGGTTATATGACCAGCAATGTATTGGCTGGTTCAGGCTAATACTTTGTTTATAAGTTGCACCCATGAGGTGTTTAGCATGTTATTGGATATAAAACCTTTTATTACTAGATACACTCATTGCAATATGTGTAAAATGAGAACTTACTTTTCCACTAAATGATGGGAAATCTTGCATTTTCTTTCAGCTGTTACTTCTGTGAAAACTCTACTTGATGAAATGTACAAAACTATACAGTATACGACTGAAATGTGGGCAAAGAACAAAGGACTTGCCCCCTCCAGAACTCAGGCTCACAACCAAAATAATCTCTTAACAATTTGTCTTTTAATTGTGAAGTGGTTTGTCTTAAATTATTAATTTAGAAATTCAGAAAAAAAGTTCTAGAATATTGGAGGAGAATAAGAAAAGAAATAAAAGGAAATTGGTAAGACAAAGGCAAGGACCTTGAGTTTGCCTTTCTGTGTGTTGATGAGGTGAGGAAAGTGACACCTTTGACAATGAAGCTCCCCCTTCATGGTTACCATGGCAATTTTCCAGGGAAATTGGTCAAAAGAACTAATGGCAAAAACAACAAAGGACTGAAGATCTGGCTTCTAAAAAATGTGAAGAGCAAGTAAAATGCTACAGACCTGTACAGAGTGTGTGGCATTTGTCTTTTTGTTGTTGACCAAATAATTATTATTTATGCTCAAAGTTTAGCTGATCTTTCTCCTCAAAGTGAAAATAAAGGACCTTGAAACTTTCCTCTCAATTCTCCACGTTACCAAGGAGAATTAAGTATTCCTTAAAAGGTGGATGAAAGACTGCAACATAAAACAAAGAAGAAAAGAAAGATCCAAAGAGGCAAACAAGGATCCTCAGTTGGGAAGAAAAAAAATTGTGATACATTAGAAAAGGGAGATGGACCACTGAATATCTGGAGTTTAGTAATAGATGTGAAACTTTTCCCAAATAAGTAGGAGTTGTACCTTCTGAAGAGGAAGAAGCTTCTCATCTTCCAAAAATGATGGTGTAGATCTACAGATAGGGAAAGATCGTTCAATAAGGGTAAGAGGAAAAAGGGAAAGTTTTTTGGTGAGCTTACAATAGTAATAGAGAAGTCTACAGTCTTTCCAGGCTATATATAAGGTACATGATGAAGAACCTCCCAAGGTTAGTCAAACTAAATAACTATCAATCACTCAGTTCTGGCAATGTATACAGTCACAAATGATACTTCCAGAAGAAATGTAGAAAGCATTGCTAAGGATCATGAACATTTAAACAAGAAACTGAAGACCTTAGGGAAAAAGGCAATATTTGCATCACAGTTGTTATTTGAAGACAGGAGCTTCAGAAGGAAAAGAAAAGAGGATAGGGATGATTTAGAAAGTGAGAAATTAGCCAAGAGAAGATAGTGTCTGAGAATGGGACTTGAAATTCTAGACCATGGCTTAAAAGGTAGGAATGATAAGCTCTTGGCCAGGGATGAAGTACACCTTATCATTGGCTTATAAAAAATGTATTTTGCTTAGCGTCTTACAAATCAAATCAAAAGATCTTCAAGCTGAAAAGAAATGGAACAGAACCTAGGTATATGTAAGAAGCTAGACACCATAGAAAGCAGCTATAATGTAGGATGAATAGCAATAGAGACACACAGAGATTTAATCCAAGCAGAATGATATCAGTAAAATTCCTTGGTTCCAGATGTCCAAATTATTTATAACAAATAAATTAAACTAGAGATCTTGGTGAAAGAAGGCAATTGTGATGTCATAGACACCACTGAGACTGGTTGGGATGGTACCCATTACTGGAATATGACTCTGAAAGAGTATATTTGATTTAAAGGACCAGGATAGGTAAAAGGCAGATGAGAATCACTTTGTGTATTAAGAAGGTATAGTCTATACAAGGAAATACAGAAATCAAAGTGGGAAGTAGAAGGCACTTCAATTGTTAAGTGGCTTATCTTACATTAATAATTGCTAGAAATAGAAATTCAGGAAGAATTTTAAGAAGACTGAAAGACAATAAAGAAAGAAACTGAAGGAAGTTGGTAAGACAAAGAAAAGGACGCAGAGTTTGCCTTTCAGGGTACTGATGAGGTGAGGAAAGTGACACCTCTTAAATTGAAGCTCTCCCACAGGTAGTTACCATGGCAGTTCTCCATGGAAATTGACCAAAAGAGCTAATAGCAAAAAACAACAAAGGATTGAAGAGCAGTTAAGGCAGAAATAGAAATGATATTGTCCTTAGAGTATTTTACAGACTACCAGTAGAGAGGAAATAAAAAAGGAGTTTCAAAAAACAGATCACAAGTCTGCCACAGAGTCATAACACAATACTGTTAAGGAGATAGTGAGGCTTTTTTGAAACTGATTGTCTTAACATTACAAAGTTATACATAATAAAATCAGGAATCTGAGTCAGAAAAGTAAAGGATATTTTAAGCTTCCTTAATTTGCTTGCCAAGCTATAAAAGATCTTAGAATGAAAAGAAATGATTTTGTAGCCCAGTTTCCACAGACCTCTGAAATGGGCTTTGAGGGCATATGAGGGAATTCCTAACACTTTTAAGATAGTTATCTAGGACACTGAAATGTGATTCAGACCCACCACTTTTTTCCCCCTTTCTTTCTTGAGGCTATCTTAGACTCGGGGTACTTTTCCTGACTTTCATTTCAGAAATTCCCTTAGTTGAATGAGGTGACTCATAGACTCAACTATGATTAAAGAACTACAAAATTATCCTTATCAGGAAGAGGTTTTCTAGTCACCACACTGTCACAAATGGGAAAGAATCATGATACTCTGCTGAAGTTATTGCTTCAATTAGTTTCTTAGTTGAATTACTAGTTCTCTTAGTAAATCATCATACCATCAACAGAAAGCAATAGCTTTGTTCCCTCTTTGCTATGCTTAAACTGTAAAGTTCAATTTCTTACTTGATTATTATATCTAATATCTCCTCCTTCATTCATGGTTGTCCTTTGTATTCAAAAAGGACCAAAATGACATCACGATGTCAGCATCAGCATACAGTGTGTTTGACTATGGTTGATAAGATCAGTATGAGCTTAGAAGGCTCTACCCCACAGGTCAGACACAAATAGTTCATATGAATATCTGTGTGTTCTGTTTTAATTTTGATAATATCAATTTGATTTTTCTCCCTTTTTGTCAATCAAGTTAATTTCTATTTCATTAGGATTCCTCCCTTAAGAACCAATTTTAGTTATCAATTCTATTTTTTGTTTAAAATTTTTATACCTATTTTTTTATTTTAAAAATTACTGCCTTTATATTTAGTTGGGGGATTTGATTTTTTGTATTTCTAGGTTTTTTTTAGGTTTTATACTCAATTCATTAATGTCTTTTTTCTTTTATTGATGAAAATATTTAGAGATATAAATTTACTGTTAAGAGCAGCTTTGGTTACATTCCCAAAATTTTGATAGGTAGTTTCATTGTTACAAAATGATCTCATTTCTGTTATTTGTTCTTTAACCTACTGTTTTTTTAGGATTAACTTCTCTAGTTTTCATTTAAATCTGATTTCTTTCTTCAAGTCCTTTTTATTGATTATGAATCCTGATGTATTGTGGTCAATAAAGGATGTGTTTAATATTTCTGCTTTTTTATATTTATTTATGAGGTTTTTATACCCCAATAAATGATGCCATATAAAGTTGAAAATGTGTTTACTCCTTTCAATTTCTGCTGGGATTGGAAGCTCAATTCCATGTGGACAGTCTCGGGCGGGTAAAGGTGGAACTTCTAAATCTTAGAGTTCTCACGAGGCCCCCCATAATAACAACAGGGAATCGAGGAGGAGACCGAGCTATCTCGTGTATTTCCGCCTCTTCCCGTGAGATACGTGATGGGAGGAGCATCCCCGTTCTCGAGGCTGTCCCGGATCTGCGCACCCCCATTGTTACCTAACAGGCTCGGTATTGACGTGTAAACTACACGGGAGAGCTTAAGTAGGGTCAGGAAAGCCTGAAAGTTCTCTTGGGCGGAGGGGCCACGTGTGAGGACAGAAGGCTCCGCTTTTCCTCTCTCCTCTCTCCCCTTCCCCCTCTCTCCCCACTTACACTTCTACTTCCAATCTCTTATTGTAAGATCTTTGCCTCCTTGGGAGATCTTTCTCTCTCCCTCCTAAGGAAGAATTCCCCCTGCACTTGTAACCGAGACCCTGAATAAAGCTCAACCCTTGTTCGACTCTGATAGGTCTCTTCTCTCATACGAGTATCCGGTTTGGCCAGCCGAAGACCTCCGATAGAGGTAAGGTAAGACTCAGGTAGCCCACAGGCCTCTAGGCCTGGTAAATTTCTATTCAATAATCACCAGAGATTTATCATATCTAACTTTTCTATAATTCTATTCAAGTTCTTAACTTCTTTGCTATCTATCTTTTTGTCAGATCTGTCTCATTCTGAAAGGGCCATATTGAGGTTTTCAACAGGTTTGCTGTTAATTTCCTCCTGTAATTTGGTTAATTTTTCCTTTAAATATATATAGATGTTATGTCTTTTGGTCCATGTATATTAAATTTGATATTATTTCATTCACACCTTTAAGCATAAATTTTTTTAAGTTCTACTATGCAAATCTCTTTTCTCCTTTTCAGTTTAATACTCATCCCTTCTCCATCACCGTGACAAGTCTCAAATTCATTTTATTTCCTATGTAACATTGCTACTGTTTCCTTTAGGAACTCTTCATCTTTTTACCATTTCCTAGAAAAAGAAAATAAACCTACACTTAAAACATAATTGATAGTTACTTAACTTTGGCAGAAATACAAACATCACACCTTCAATACAAGTCACTGCACAATTTCTCATAATTTGCATAATAGTTGAGATTTTCATTATTGCTTCTCTTAACTACTTGCGAGTGTTTAAACAACAACCTTCCAAAGAAGTAAAAGGCAAAAAAAAAAATTAGGATTAAAATATGAGCTCTGGAGGAAAAAATAGAAGGAAAATAAATAGCATAGGTGGAAAACCTTGCTCAAATAGTAGATTCCCTGAAAAACAGAGTTAAGTAATCAAAACTCAATGATTCTGTAAGTCAGCAAGAAGTATTACGAATTATTTTACAAAATAGGAATACAGAGGAGGAGAGGAGTAGACCCTGTCCCTATTTGCTGAGAATGACAATGATGAAACTCTACTTTCCCATCTGTTGTCTTACTTTGATTCTTTTTAAGCCAGTATGTGCCATTTCTCATTTCTAAAGTGTGTTCCCTTTTTATATTTGCTATATGTTCTCTAAAAAGTAACCAGTTTCTCAAAGCATTCATTGAGTGCATATGTGTCCTTGGGGAAAAAGTAAAAGCAGCTAAGCAGGAGGTTATGGTTGCCTAGGAACAGAAACAGAAACAGACAAGGATATTCTCTTTCCAAATGATAGGATTTCTACTAGTTGTGAGCTAAAGAGGAACCAAAGAGTTTTTTGGTGATAATATATTATTAAATCCCTGAAGGGAGAGGTCCTGTGTTCCATCCCAAATTCTCTTAAACACAAATGAGTCAACAACGTAGTGTAGTGGAAGGAAAAAGTATGGTAATAATAGTAATGGCAATGGTAAGGATAACAATGGGGCAGCTAGGTGGTACAGTGGATAGAGCACCAGTGCAGGAGTCAGGAGGACCTCAGTTTAATTCTCAGGTAGTCCCAGAATTTTTACATTGTCTCTCCTGATTCTATTTTCCAGGTCAGTTGTTTTTCCAATAAGATATTTCACATTATCTTCCATTTTTCGAATCTTCATGCTATGTTCTGTGATATCTGTCTTTCTCATAAAGTCCTTAGCGTCCATCTGTACCATTCCAGTTTTGAAAGATCTATTTTCTTCAGTGAGCTTTTGAATCTCCTTTTCCATTTGGCTAATTCTGCTTTTGAAAGCATTCTTCTCCTCATTGGCCTTTTGAACCTCTTTTGACAATTGAGTTAGGCTAGTTTTCAAGTTGTTAATTTCTTCAACATTTTTTTGGTTCTCCTTTAGCAGGGAGCTGATCTGCTTTTCATGCTTCTCTTTCATCTCTCTCATTTCTCTTCCCAGTTTTTCCTCCACCTCTCTAACTTGATTTTCAAAATTCTTTTTGAGCTCTTCCATGGCCTGAGCCCATTGGGTGGGCTGGGACACAGAATCCTTGATTTCTGTGTCTTTGCCTGATGGTAAGCATTGTTCTTCCTCGTCAGAAAGGAAGGGAGGAAGTGTCTTTTCTCCGAGAAAGTACCCTTCAATAGTTTTATTTCTTTTCCCTTTTCTGGGCATTCTCCCCAGCCAGTGGCTTGACCTCTGAATATTCTCCTCACACCCACCTCGCCTCCTGGTCCTCCCAGCCAGCGTTTGGGGACTGAGATTCAAATGCTGCTTCCAGCCTTAGGGCTTTTGGCGGGGGCAGGGCTGCTATTCAGTGTGAGATGAAGTTCAGGTGCTGAGGTCAGGGCAGGGCTGCCTCTCAGGCACAGTTCCCTCAGGGGGTTTATGCAGAGACCTTCCACAATGGATCCAGGCTCCCGCCCGCTTGGGGAGCCCCTGTCTGCAGCCGCCTCTCAGCTTCTATCTCCCGCGGGGGCCCGAGCCATGGGGGCACCCCACTCCCCTCTCGACCCGCCAAAGAGACTCTCTCACCGACTCTCATCACCTGTGGGTGGAGGGACTTGTGCAGCCACTGGAGATCCCGTCCCTGAAGCCTGCTGGGATCTGTACCTCTCGGAGCCGCAGCCGCCGCAGGTCTGGGCTGGGCTCCGCGTCTGCAGCGCAACGGACCTTTTGCGAGAGGTTTGCAGGTCCCTCTGTGGGTGGAGGGACCCACATGGCCACAGGATATCCCGTCTCTGTAGTCCGCTCAGATCTTTTCCTCACGGTGTCACGGCTGCTGCAGGGCTGCACTCTGCTCCCAGTCCCGGCGCCCAGTCCACAGCGCGAAGGACCCCCCGCGAGAGGTTTGCAGGTCTCTCCGGAACAGAAATCTCCCTCGCTCCAATATTCCGTGGCCTCTGGGTGCAGAATTCACCGTGGGTTGGTCCCCTCTAGCCGTTCTGTGGGTTGTGGGTTCGGAGCTATGTGTATGTGCGTCTTTCTACTCCACCATCTTGGCTCCGCCTCCTCAATTTAATTCTCACCTCAGACATTTGACACTAGCTGTGTGACTCTGGGCAAGTCACTTAACCCCAATTGCCTCATCCTGGGTCATCTCCAGTCATCCTGATGAATATCTGGTCACTGGATTCAGATGGCTCTGGAGGAGAAGTGAGGTTAGTGACTTGCACAGCCCTTCCTCACTCAAAACAAAGTCAAGTGCAAGTCATGTCATCATTTCTCTGATGGCATGGTCTTCAGCAATGAAGGAAGAACACATAATAATAACAATAAGAATAGCCAGTACTTATATACCACTTTAAGGATTGCAAGGTGCCTTACAAACATTATGTCATTTGATCCTTACAACAACCCTGAGAGGTAAGAACTATTATTACCTCTACTTTTACAGATGAGGAAACTGAGGCAAACAGAGGTTAAATACTTGCTCAGTGTTATAAAGTATTTTAGGCAAGACTTACACAAGACTTGTGCTGTATTCACTGGGTCATCTAGTTGCCTATAAAAGGGTAAGTAATAGTAAGTAAAAGCAAGAGACAGTTGCCATAACTAAATCATTTTTTTTAATAAATCGATTTATATTTTCACATCCCACGCATTTTCTTGTATACCCCCCCTCCATCTCCTTGCTTCATAACAAAGAAAAATTGTCAGAGAAAATCAAATACAAAGACTATCTGTTTGAATCTGCCATGGTTGATAGCCATAGTTATCTGATCTCTGGATTCAATATTTTTAATTGCTTTTGTTCTGAAGTAAGTTGCCTTTTATGTTGTTTCTATTTGCTTTATTATAGCAATTGTGTATATTATTCTATATAGAATTCTGCTTACTTTGCTCTATATCAGTTCAATACCAATCTTCCTAGGTTTCTCAGTTCCTCACAATTGTCATTTTTTATCTTGAGTAACAATATCCCATTACATTAATATATCATAACTCGTTCAGCCATTCCTCAATCAATAGACATTTCTGCTTTTTGCTACTAAACAAAAAAAAATACAGTTCTGAATATTTTGGTTTGTTTTCCTTGGGGTGCAAGTGCATGAGACATTTTGTTTTAAACCTATAAAACAATAAAAGATGCTATGCCCAGTGGGACTTGGGTGTTTGCTCCACCTCCTTCCACTAAGGGCATTTCTAAGCACCATACCTAAATGTGCACTAACTTCAGTCATTAGGGAATTTACCCTCTAGAAATAACGGTCAGGATCTTTTCCTCACATTCTTTGGTTCTTTATACTCACACCCCAGCTTAGGCAGAAAGCCTCACCCAAGTAGTGGACTTCCTGAAAAGCAGAATGAAGCAATCAGAACTCAATGATTCTATAAGTCAACAAGAAATATTAGGAATTACTTTATGAAATAGGTAAAGAGAGGGGAAGAAAGGAGTAGATCCATCCCTATTTTCTGAGAATGATGAACGTAAAACTCTCTTTCCCCATCTGTTACCTCACTTTGACTCTAGTTCAGCCTGTATATGCCATTTCTTATTTTTAAAGAGTATATTCACTTTTTATATTTGCTATGTGTTCTTTAAAAAAAGGGGGGGGGAGCCCCAGAGAGAGAATCAACTAAGAGCCCCAAGGAGAATCACTTTAGCTAAGATTTGTCTCATGTCTAAGGTATCCCCAAAAGGCATGGGAGAAGAAAGGTACTCAATATACAATGCAATGCAGATGTATAAGATTATTATTTATATCTTACATACAAAAGACATACTTACACAAGAGATCAAACACACACTTTAAAAAAAAAGACTTAAATAAGAAGCAATGATAACTTAGAATAACTGTTATAGTCTCCCAGGAAGTTGATACTTAAAACATTAAGCATTTTGTGGGACTACTGGACTAGTATTTCACCTTCTCTTTATCTCTGCTCTTTCCAATCAAATTCTCTCAATCCTCTAGCAAACCAGGGCAAGAGTTGGGTTCTTCTTCCTACCAGTAGTCAACCTCTTTAATACAACAACTTTTCCTGCTTCTAATGAGCTCTGGCTGAGCAATCCAGTTTCTCTGAATACCCAGTATTCACAAGGTAGCTTTCAAGGCTTGATAGATGCATCTCAGGATTGATATTTGGTCACTGACAGACAAGAAGGAAACAAAAGAGAATAGACAACCCAAGATTCTGATAGGCTCACCTAGGCAGAATATATGCCCTTCATCATGTGCTTGAAACTGTTGGGATGGAGAAAGGTAGCAATCCTCCCCTGCATTTTGCTAGGGAAAAACTCAAAGATCCTGGATATGACCTACAGAGAGGAAGAGAAAATGGCACAGTGGGATCAGTCCCTTTATTGTCTACTAAATAAGCTACAGAAGGGTTTACTGGCCAAACTTCTTGGTGCAGACACCTCCTTCCTCCTTCACTGGACCAAAGAACAACTAAGAAGATTGATTTGTTATGTCAAAGCTTTTGTGTCCAGTGGTGAACTACTATGCTAAGCTGGCCAAGTGGTTGGAGAAGCTCCATGAGATGCATTGTAATCCATTGAACTCCACAGGTCAGTTGGTCAATAAGATAACTGCACCTAAATTTTGCTCCCTGCTTTTCTTTTTAAAAATTTTATTTTTCAATGGGTAAGCATTTATTTTCTTTCTCTCCCACTCCCTTTCCCAATTTAAAAGAGTAAAAAATAAAAATGAAACATTTGTAGCAAATATGCATAGTCAAACAAAAGAAATGTCCACATTGTCCATGTCTAAAAATGTATGTCTTATTCTGTATCTTGAATCCATCAACCTCTCTGTCAAGAAATAGATAACAAATCATTATCAGCTCTCTAAAATCATAGCTGGTTATTGCATTGATATGAGTCTTATGCCTTTCAAAGTTTTATGTCTTTGTAATGTTGTTATTATCTATCTATCTATCTATCTATCTATCTATCTATCTATCTATCTATCTATCTTGTTCTCCTGGTTTTCCTCACTTCACTCTGTATCAATTTATATGAATCTTCTAAGATTTTCCCCTTTTGTCATTTCTTATGATACAGTAGTATTTCACTATATTCATATATCATAATTTTTTCAGCTAATACACCAATTGGTAGATGGTTTCTAAGTTTCTAGTTCTTTGTCACTACAAAAATCTACTACAAATATTTTTGTATGTGTGTGTTCTTTTCATCTTTCTTTGATCTCTTTAGGATATAAGCCTGTTAGGAGTATCACTAGGTCAAGGATTAGTCATGGGTTGGTGACTTTTGGGACATAATTCCAAATTGTTTTCCAGAATGGCTAGATGAATTCAGAACTCTACCAATAGTGCATTAATATAACTTTTCCCACAATACCTCCAACTTTTTCCATTATGGTTTTATTTTTCATCTTTGTCAACATGATGAGTATGAGGTAAAACATCACAGTTGCTTTAATTTGCATTTTTATAATTATTATTGTTTTGAAGAATTTTTCTTCACATGACTACTGATCGCTTGGATAGCTTCCTTTGAAAACTACCCATTCATGTACATTGATTATTTATAAATTGGGAAATGGCTCTTATTCTTATAAACTTATATCAATTCTTTATTGTCTCAGAAATGAGGCCTTTATCAGAAAAACTTACTGCAAGAATTTTTTTTGCCAGTCATTTGGTTTTCTTCTAATTTGAGCTGTGTTTGGTTTATTTATTCAAAAACTTTTAAATTTTGTATAGTTAGAATTATCCATTTTTTCTTTTGTGGCCTTCTTTAACACTTATTTATTCATAAACTCTTGCCCTATCTATAAAGCTTAATGGAAATTTTTTCGTTATTCCTCTAAATTGTGTATGATGTGACTCTTTATATCTAAATCATAAATCCATTTGAAGCTAATGTTGGTATATGGTGTGAGTTATTGTTTTAAGCTGAATTTCTTATGAATTGTTTTCCCAGTTACTTTTTGTCAGAGAGTGACTCTTTATTCCAATAGCTTAAATCTTTGGGTTTCTTAAACACTAGGCTATTAGATTAATTTTTGTTTGGTATGTTACGTACACATCTGTTCCACTGATTGATTTCTCTATTTTTAACCAGTACCAAGTCGTTTAAATGATTACTGCTTTGTAATCTATTTTGAGATTGATACTGATAGACCCCCTTCTTTCCCACTTCTTCCTATCATTTTCCTGGAATTTTTTTTTTACTTTTTGTTCCTCCAAATGAATTTCACTATTATTTTTTCTAGTTTTTAAAGTAATCTTTTGATAGTTTAATTGGCATAGCACTGAATAAGTAAATTAATCTGAGTAACATAGTCATTTTTATTATATTGGCTTAACCTACTCAAGAATAATTAATATTTTTGTAATTATTTAAGTCTATTTCCATAAAGTATTTTATAGTTATATTCATATAATTTTTGTGTGTGTCTTTGTAGGTAGACTCCCAAATATTTTAAATTAACTATTTCATAATATATATCATTGGCATATTATGTATTGTATTTATATAATATATAAATATTTTATAATATTTTAAATTTAAATATTAATTTTTTTACATTGCAGCTTTGGGAACATTTTCCCCAAAATTTACTAATTTATTTATTTTTAGTTTTCAACATTCACTTTCATAAGCTTTAAAGTTTCTCCCCTTCCCTCTTTCTTCCCTCCTCAAGACAGCATGCAATCTTATATGGGTTCTACACATACATTCCTATTAAACCCATTTTCATATTAGTCACGTTCTACAGAAGAATTATAGGGAATGGAAGAAACTATGAGAAAAACAAAACAAAATAAAACATAGCATAACAAAAGAGAAAATAGCCTGCTCCATTCTGCATTCTGACTCCATAGTTCTTTCACTGGATGTGGATGGCATTTTGCATCATGAGTCCTTTGGAAATGTTTTAGGTCCTTGCATTGCTAAGAAGGGCTAAGTCTATCAAAATCAGTCCTCACACACTGTGATTGTTACTGTGTATAATGTTCTGGTTCTGCTTCTTTCACTCAGCATCAGTTCATATAAGTCTTTCCAGGTTTTTATGAAATCCACCTATTTCTCATTTCTTATAGCACAATTGTATTCTATTACATTCCTATATCACAACTTCTTCAGCCATTTCCCAAATGATCATCCCATCAATTTCCAGTTCTCAACCAACACAAAAAGAGTTTGCTATAAATATTTTTGTACCTGTGAGTCCTTTTCTCATTTTTATGATCTCTTTGTGATACAGCCCTAGAAGCGCTATAGCTGTGTCAAAGGGTATGCATATTTTTATAGCCCTTTAATAGCCCTTTGAGCATAGTTCCAAATTGCTCTCCAGAATGGTTAGATTAGTTCACAGCTCCACCAACAATGAATTAGTGTTCTCACTCTCCCACATCTTCTCCAACATTTATCATCTTCCTGTTTTGTCAGGTTGGCCAATCTGATAGGTGTGATGTGGTACCTAAGAGTCATGCTGATTTGCATTTCTCTAATCAATAGTGATTTAGCACATTTTTATATGACTACAGATAGCTTTAATTTCTTCCTTTGAAAACTGCTGTTCACATCCTTTGACCATTTATCAATTGGGGAATGAGTTGTATTCTTATAAATTTGACTCAGTCCTCCCTATATTTTAGTATGAGGCCTTTATCACAGACACTAGATGTAAAAATTCTTTTCCATTTTTCTGCTTCCCTTCTAATTTTGGTTACATTGGCTTTGTTTGTGCAAAAACTTTTCAATTTAATGTAATCACAATTATCCATTTTGCATTTCATAATGTTCTCTATCTCTTGTTTGGTCATAAATTCCCCTATTCTCCACAAATCTGACAAACTATTTCTTGCTGCCCTAATTTGAAAATATTAAATATTTTAAATGGAATTTCTTTTTTCTATCAATTCCTATCAATTATCAATTGCTGGTAATATATAAAAATGCTACTGATTTATGTGGATTAATTTTATCCTGCCACTTTGATGAAGTTATTGTTTTTATTAGTTTTTAGTTGACTAAAGTTCTCTAAGTAAATATCATATCAACTTCAAAAAGCTTTTTCAAAAAGCAACTTCAAAAAAGTTTTTTTTTCTCTGTCTGTGTTTATTCTCTGCATTTCTTTTTCTTGTCTTATTGCTATAGCTAACACTGTAGCAGGATATTAAATAGTGGTCATAATAATTGATTTCCTTGCTTTCCCTCTGATCTTATTGGAAAGGCCTTTAGTTTATCTCTATCACATCTATTAAAGGCTATTGCTTTTAGATAGATATTACTTTTTATATTTATGGAAAGGTCCAATTATTTCTGTGTTTTCTAGTGTTTTTAACCTAAATGGGTGAAGTGTGTTGTTAGAAGTTATATCTGTAACTATTGATTTAAGCATTGTTCTTGTCAGTCATATGATCTATTATGTTGATAGTTTTACTAATATTGAACCAATCATTTATTTCTGGTATAAAACCAACCTGATATTAGTGTATAATGTTTGTGATATGTTAGTACAGCTGCTTTGATAATATTTTATCAGAACATTTGTGTGAACATTCGTTAAGGTTTTTGATCTATGGTTTTCTTTTTCTGTTTTGAATCTGTCAAGATGATATTTGTATTGTAGAAGGAATTTTATAAGATCCTTTTTCTTCTCTTTTTTGGCACATAAGTTATAAATTATTTTTTCTTTGAATTTTTGATAGAATTTGGTCGCTGGTTTATTTTCTTTGTGATCTGCTTAATTTTATTACAGGCCATGGAGGCAATCAAAATGGATTAGGGAAAAATTGTCACAGTTAGTTTATAAGTATACCTACCTAAAGAAAACAAAACCTCACATATATAGTTGGTTAAAATATGTCCTCCAGGGGTCACTATAGGCCTGAATATATTATAAATATTTCACTGTAGATTGATTTTCAGAGAATTACATAACTTTAAAATAAGTAGGAACCTCCATGGACATCTAGTCTAACTTGTATCTGAGTAAGAACGACTTCTAATGACCTCTAAAGTATCTCTTGCAAATAGTCATTTGGCTTTTTCTTGAAGAACTCTAGTAATGAAGAAACCACTACATATAAATGCAGCCTAGTTCACTTTTGAACAGTTCTAATTATTAGAAAGTAATTCCTTACACTGAGCTTAAATCTTCCTCTCTTCATTTTTTCACACAATGCCCTTGGTTCTGTCCTTTTAGGGACCAGTAGGGTAAGCCTAATCAATATTCTGCATGACAATCCTTCAAATATTTGAAGACTATTATTATACCTTCCCTAAATCATTGAAGAGGGGTAATGAAGAGATCAACTTGAAGAATGTATGAGGAAGTATACCTTTCTCTGGTGCTTTTGAAATCACCTCCTTATGGCAAATATGAACACACTCACTGGCACCACCTTAAGAGGACCAGTACATCTCCTAATTAGATCTCAGTGACTTCAGATGCCTGTTAAGATGAACTGGTCAACTCCTAATGTGATGGGACAGACCATATGGGAGAAGTTACCCCTTTGTGCTGACCTATAAAGGGGAACCAAAATACCCTTTGGCATTCTACCTCCCTCTCCCTGTTTTTTCCCACCAGAGATACTGAAAGAACAAGAGAGCTAAGAGTGGATTGGATCCTGGGGTGGGACATTCTTACATAATAAAAAGCTATGAAGAGCTACCTTGGTTCAGAGACATATGGAAGATAGAGACATGCTTTCATGCACATGATCTAAGAGAAGTATTTTTGGACTCTAAGTTTGAGCCCCAGGATCAGAATATCAGTGATACAACCTCTCAGTAACAGGGAAGTCTTGAAGATAGGAATATCATGGTCTGAGGGGTTGGAATTCCTGAACCCTAGTATTCTGGAAGAGTGTTCAGAATTCCTGGATCTTAACTTCCTGAATAAAGAAATGAGGAATTTCCTTAGCTGTATAATCCTGGACTCTAGTTTTCTAGAGGAGATAAGAGTTTTCCTGTATGAGTGGCAGCCTTTCTAGGAACCCTAGTATTCTAGTCTTCTTTCAAAAGAAGGGGATTCTCCTTGGCAGTGCCAGACTCTTGGGAAGAGGATGATCACATGCATGGCTCCAAAGCTAAGAGTGACAAGGAACTACAGCCATGAAATGAGAGGAACAAGGTACATGAATTTAACCATCAGATATTATCATGAGATATTCAAGTATGGTGAATCACATGGGTAGGGAATTGATGCTCTAACAACCCCAAATTTGTTTTCTTTCTATGAGACTCTGAAGCTATAGAGGTAATACCAAAAGATTGGTGCCTATATGGGTCTCTTGGATGAAAGGAATACATAGGAATTTTAGGGGGTTACCCAACTAGCATTTCTGAATTTATTTCCCAGGCCTTCTAGAGCAGTGCTTCTTAAACTTTATAAGTATATAAAATAGGTATATAAATCAAACATTTACAGATAATAAATCATAATGAAATTTATTTTAAAATAATTCTTCAGTATAGGTATAATTTTACCATTTATTAAAGATGAAAGCAAATTTGCGTACAAATGAGAAAGATTGCTTGTTTATTTTTACATAAAGAATTAAATCTTAGTGAAATATCTGATACTTAGGACATAGAGCATCTCCAACATTTTTCAGAGTTTTTTTCAGAGATATTTTGATTTTAAAATTGTCAATGTTGAGAATGCTGCTTCACATAAATAATATAGTACAATGTGGCAGAAGTATATGTAGGGTCATTTTAGAAATTGTTGGAAATTCTATCCTAATCCCAAGCCAAAATTCATTTAGCAATTTTTAAAAAGAAACTCAGGTTTTAAACCTGTGTCACTTGATAACTTGGCAAGTTCTTCTTGAACATTTAGTGACAGATGACTAATATTTTTAATTTTCATTGAGTGTAGTTGATGAATCCAATTTAGCTATTTTAGAATCAAAATTTGAAGGGAAGTATTTTTGAAATTGTCTCTAGACACTTCAGATGATCTTTAGGAAAGTGATTTTCAATTATAAAGTCATCTGTAGATGTAATCATTTCTAAAGAATCATTTTCCATCCTATTCTTCCACATGTTAACTTTTTTAGTAAAACTTTCAACTTTATCTTTTAACACAAATATGTTACAATTTCTTCCTTGGAGTGACATGTTTAAATCATTGAGTTTTTAAAAAAACATCCAACAAATAACAGTTTTGAAAGACATAGATCATTATGAAAAAAATTAACAAAATCGGATTTCTGCTCAGTCAAAAATATAACAACTTCATCTTTCAGTTTCAATACTCTGTTTAAACTTCACCCTCCTGAGAGTTCCATGATTCAGCATATTTTCTTTTTCTTTTCAATTTAGATGTGCTACAACCTGGTAGTGAAAACACTACCACATTATCATTAGTATTTTTACCTCTTCTGTCTAAATTTATCCAGTAATCCATAACTGAAAAATATTTTTGACCTAAAATATAAATACTACATTTAATTTATGAAATTACATTCACTTGTGCTTAATTTTTAAAATTTACGCTTATGCTTACATACACATCCAGTGGTGATAGTGGAGAAAAATTATTAAAGGACTTTTGTCTTTATTTGCTGTAGTTAAACTCTTATGTTTCTGTAAAAGAAGGAGATAACAACAATTTTTAAAATCAAACTTTCTAACACAATACACTTCAAAGATATACTCATTTGATACTTATATGCTGACGAATAATGGTAGGAAAATATTAAAAGTCTTTATTTTCCATAATTAAACCAATATGTTTCTGTAAGAGCAGAAAACTTTGTGTGTACAGTAAAAACACTGAAATTTATAATATATACAATAGTCTCAAATCTGAGTCAAGGTGTTTCTGGCAGCATTTGTTGGCATTGTATGGCATGGCAGCATGCACAAGCAAAGTGTACATGTTGTGTGTTCAGAAACAAAGCTGCAGTGAAGTCCCACTATGAAAGATGGGCAAGCACTGACAGAAACATCTTGGATACATTATGTGTTTGACTTTGAATTAATTTTTGGTCATTGCATATTCAGAAATGTTTACTGTTGCCAAATTTTTCATGACCCCCCACATTCAGTTAGGTGACCACAGATGAGATTGCAACTTACAGCTTAAGAAGTACTATCTAGAGAAATTTCATGATGCAGTATGGTTCTTGGAGAAATAAGAAGATATTCCACATAGAATTCCAGGGACCTGAGCTCTCGAACTTAAAGACTCTTGAATTCTTACCCACAAATCAACTTGAAAAAGTAGGCATAGACATTTCCGTTTGGACTACTGCACTTCTTTTTTTCCTGTACTTTAGATTATTTTTTATGTATTTTGTTAAACACTCTCAACTACATGTAAAAAATTTTGAGTTTCAAATTCTCTCCCTCCCTATTGCCTTTCCCCTCCCCTTGAGAAGGCAAGAAATTTGATATCAGTTATATACGTGAAGTCCCACAAAGGATATTTGCATATTAGCCATGTTGCAAAAGAAAACACAAACAAAATAAAACAAAAATAAAGTCCAAAAAAAGTATGCTTCAATCTGCATTCAGAATTGTTGGATCAGTTCACAACTCCACCAACAATGCATTACTGTCCCTATACACATCCCCTCTAGCATTTGTCATTGTACTTTTCTATCATCTAGCCAATCTAACGGATATGAGATGATATGTCAGAGCTGTTTTAATTTGCATTCATCCAATCAGTGGTGATTTCGAGGATTTTTTCATATAGCTATTGATATCCTCTTCTAAAAACTGCCTATTTCTATCCTTTGACTATTTATCAAAGAGGAATTGCTCTTATTTTTATAAATTTCAATTAGTTCCCTATATATTTGAGAAATAAGACCTTTGGGGGGTGGAGCCAAGATGGTGGAGTAGAAAGATGCATATACTTTAGCTCTTCCCCCACAGCCCACAAAATACCTGTAAAAAATGACTCAACAAATTCTAGAGCAGCAGAAACCACAGAAAAAACAAGGTGAAAGAGGTTTCCAGCCAAAGGTAACCTGGAAGGCCAACAGGAAAGGTCTATCTCATGGGATACTGAGCAGAGTGGAGCCCAGCAGCACTGGGAGGAACAGGACCTAAATAGACCTCCACGGCAGAATTCTCAACAGGGAGGATTCCAGATCCTTCAACCCACAAGCATCAAAGAAAGCTCCAAAGGTCAGGGTGGGAGGACTTTCCCAGCTGGGAGAGAGGGGAATGGGGTTCCCCCAGCACTGGCCCCAGGCAGCAGTAGCAGCAGGTGGTGGGCTGCTACAGTGGCCTTGGAAGCAGCCTGGGTCCATTATCCAGGCAGCTCAGCTTAAAGCATCTGGGGGAACTGAACAGCTAATCTAAACCTCAGCGCTCAATGGCAACCCTACCCCCACCCAAAGCCCCTGCATGAGTTGAGCAGCTGATCTGAATCTCAGCCTCGAGCATAGTACTGGGGAGAGGAGAAGCACTAGGACCCTCCTCTTGACAAAGGATTCAGAAGTCAAGTAACTAGCTGGGAAAATGCCCAAAAAAGGGGAAAAACAAAAGACCATAGCAGGTTACTTTCTTGGTGAACAGGTGTCTCCTTCCATCCTTTCAGATGAGGAAGAACAAGGCATACTATCAGAAGAAGTCAAGGCCTCCAAGTACCTCCAAGATGAATATGAAATGGGCTCAGGCCATAGAAGAGCTTGAAAAGCATGTCAGCAGCCTGCTAAAGGAGACCCCAAAAAATGCTGAGGAAAATTACACGTTTAAAAGGAGGATAACTCAATTGGAAAAAGAGGTCCAAAACGCCAATGAGGAGAAGGAGGCTTTAAAAAGCAGAATTAGCCAAATGGAAAAGAAGGTTCAAAAACTCACTGAACAAAATAGTTCTTTAAAAGAGAGAATCGAGTCCAGGAAAGCTAATGACTATGAGATAAACCAAGAAATTAGAAAACAAGACCAAAAGTTGAAACATCTCATTGGAAAAACAACTGACCTGGAAAATAGATCCAGGAGAGAAAATTTAAAAATTATGGGACTACCTGAAAGCCATGATCAAAAAAAGAACCTAGACATTATCTTCCATGAAATTATCAAGGAAAACTGCCCTGATATTCTAGAGCCAGAGGGCAAAATAAATATTGAAAGAATCCACCAATCACCTCCTGAAAGAGATCCAAAAAGAGAAACTCCTAGGGATATTGTGGCCAAATTTCAGAGTTCCCAGGTCAAGGAGAAAATATTGCAAGCAACTAGAAAGAAACAATTTGAGTACTGTGGAAATACAATCAGGATAACACAGGATCTGGCAACTTCTACATTAAGGGACTTGGAATAGGATATTCCAGAAATCAAAAGAACTGGGATTAAAACTAAGAATCACTTACCCAGCAAAACTGAGTATAATACTTCAAGGAAATAAATGGTCATTCAATGATACAAAAGACTTCCAAGCATTCATGATGAAAAGACCAGAACTGAATAGAAAACTGGACTTTCAAACACAAGAATCAAAAGAAGCATGAAAAGGTAAACAGGAAAGAGAAATCATAAAAGACTTTCTAAAGCTGAACTGTTTACACCCCTACATGGAAAGATAATATTTGTAACTCTTGAGACTTTTCTCAGTATTTGTGTAGGTGGAGGGATTACGCACACACACACACACACACACATATAGACAGACAGTACAAGTTGAGTTGAATCAGAAGAGATGATACCATAAAAAATAAAAAAAAATAAAAATTAAGGGGTGAGGGAAGAAAATACTGGGAGGAGAAAGGAAGAAATGGAATGGGGCAGGCTATAACTCATAAAAGAGATTAAAAAAAAACTTGTTCCATGGAGGAGAAAAGGGAGAAGGTGAGAGGGAAAAAGTGAAGCTTACCCTCTTCACATATGGCTTAAGGAGGGAATAACATGCTCATCCACTTTGGTATGAAAATCTATCTTACATTACAGGAGAATAGGGGAAGAGGGGACAAGAGGGATGAGGGGCATGATAGAAGGGACAGCAAATGGGAGAAGGGAGTAACTATAAGTAAACACTTTTGGGAAGGGACAAGGTCAAATGAGAGAATAAATAAAAGAGAGGATAGAGGTAGGATAGAGGGCAATATAGTTAGTATTACACAACATGATTATTATGGAAGTCTTTTGCAAAATGATACATATATAGCCTGTACTGAATTGGTGCCTTCTCAGTGGAGATGGGTAGGGAGGGAGGGAGAGAAGTTGGAATTCAAAGTATTAGAAACATATGTTGAGAATTATTATTGCATATAACTGGGAAATAAGAAACACAAGTAATGGGGTATAGAAATTTATCTTGCCCTACAAGAAAAGAGAGAAGATGGTGATAGAAGGGAGAGTACATTGAGGGAAGGGGTAATCAGAATGCAAGGTATTATGGGATGGGGGGAGGGGAGAGATGGGGAAAAAATTGGAACTCAAAATTTTGTGGAAATGAATGTTGAAATCTAAAAATAAATAAATACAATAAAAAAAGAAATAAGACCTTTATCAGACAAACTTGATGAACATTTTTCCCCACAGTTTCCTGTTTTCCTTTTAATTTTGGCTACATTAGTTTTGTTTGTGTGAGTTTTTTAATTTCATGTAATCAAAATTATCTATTTGACATCCTGTGTTCCTCCCTCTCTTGTTTGATCATAAACTTTTCCCTTATCCATAGATATGTCAAGTAAATCTTTCTATGCTCCTCTAATTTAATTTTTGATATCATTCTTTATGTCTAAATCATTTATCCATTTTTACCTCATCTTGGTATATGCTTATCATTTTAACAGACTCAATTTATTCCCATGCTCTCTAGTGTTTTTAATAGGAATGGCTGTTGTATTTTGTCCATGGTTTTTTCTGTAACTATTTTTTTGTTATTGATATGACCAATTATGGTGATAGTTTTCCTAATATTGAACCAGCCCTGCATTCCTGTTATAAATGCTACCAGGTTATAAGGTATGACCTTTGTGATATATTTCTGTGAGCTCCCTGCTAGTATTTAATTTAAATTTTTTAAATTGAAATTCATTAAGGAAATTGGTCTATAGTATTTTTCTGTTTTTGCTTTAGATGGTTTAGGCATCAGAAGTATATTTGTGTCATAAAAAGAATTTGTTAGTTCTCCTTCTTTAACTATTTAAAAAATAGTTTATATAATATTGGAGTCAATTGTTCCTTAAATGTTCAGAAGAAGTATAAATTTATCTGATTTTCTCTTAAGGAGCTCATTGATGGCTTTTTCAATTTCTTTTTTCTAAGACAATGTCATTTAAGTATTCTAATTCCTCTTCCGCCAATCTGGGAAGTTTATATGTTTGTTAATATTCATCCATTTCACTTAGATCATTAATTTTGCTGGCATATAACTGGGCAAAATAACTCCTAATAATTGCTTTAATTTCATCTTCATTGGTGGTGCATTCAACCTGTTCATTTTTTATAGTAGTAATTTGGTTTTCTTCTTTTTTTGTTGTCTTCTATTTTTTTCACTCTTTTGGCTTTGTTTTTTTTGTTGTTGTTTCTTGTAGTTTTTACTTGCCCAATTCTAATTGTTAAGAAATTTTTTTTCAGTCAGCTTTTGTACTTCTTTTTCCATTTGGCCAATTCTATCTTTTTAAGACATTATTTTCTTCAGTTTTTTTGTTCCTCTTTTATCTGACTGTTAACTGTATTTTCATAATTTTCTTTCCTTTTTTAAAAACCTACTATTCTTATTTGATTTTGAAAATAATTTTTAGTTCTTTCAGGAATTTTTGTTGGGCTTATGTCTGATTTATACTTTTCTTTTAGGCTCTGCTTGTAGCTGCTTTGACTTCATCCTCTTCTTCTGAGTCTGTGTCAATCTTCTCTGTCATCAAAGTAGATTTTTATGGGTTTTTTTGTTGTTTCATTTTTTCCACCTTATTTCTTGATTTAGAACTTTATGCTAATATTGGGGTCTGTTTCTGGTGGGGGTTGGGGTAGGAGTTCTGTCTTAAAGCTTCAGATTTTTTTGCACTGCTACTTTCAGAGCTTGTTTGAGGTTTTGGAAGTTTTTGGTGTTTATAGGGTGGTGTGATATGGGGAGAGGTGTGGTCATCACTACTCTGGTCTGCATTCTTTTTCTTACTCAGGAAAGTCCCCTGTTCCCTTGGGATTGCAATTGATATTGCTCCTCAGGGCCCCTCTTCCATTGGGATGAGAAACATTACTGTTGCTCAGGATCTCTGATCCCTGGGGACCTAAAGTAATATTGCTTCTCAGGGTTTCCTCTCCCTCTTGTCCAAAAATGCTCCTTTCTGCCCTTGTACTGCTAACATGATATTCACAGTGCTTTTGTTGGCTAAGAATATTCCAGTGTATTTCTGAATCACAAAATATAACAGACTCTCCATATGGAAGACAGAACCAAAACATTTATTTAAACACTAGAAAGCTGAATTCCAATAACAGAAAGTCAAATTCATCATAGCAACAAAGAAATCTATGCACAATAACAATATGCTGAGCGTCACCAACTTCAAGCCATCCCCCTGCCAAGGCCTTCCCACAAATGAACACTAACAACTAGCTCCCTGCTTCCTCTCCCTCAGCTCTAACTACTGTGTCTAAGTTTCTCAGCTCTGCTCCATCCTTCTTGCTCCACCCATTCAGCAAGCTCCTCTCACCACAGAATCATGTGACTCAGGCTTCCGTATGACTCAAGCAGGTCACATGGGCCTATTAATAGATGAGAAAGATCTTCCCATTATGTGGAAATATATGAACAATACAGCCCTGTGACCTGGAAGTCATATGGAATTGCCAAACAATGCCTGGTCTTAAGTCCATACTAGCACAGAGATACCCTAGAATCTCTTTCTGACCAGTTTCCAGGTCTCCTTACCATCTCCGACTTGAGAGCTCACCAAACTACTGTTGCTTCTATCATCACCACCTATTCCCACCCCTGGTGTTTCATCCACAAAAGGGTCCAGGTCAGCCTCCTCCTCTGTATCACAGATCTCTCTGACCTGTATTACACTGGATAAATATCTCACTCTGACCTTTTGTTGGCTCTGCCATTCCAGAATATGATTGCAGCATTAATTAATTTGAATTGGGGTGGAGGGGAACTTAGCTGAGTGCTTTTCTACTCCATTATCTTGGCTCCAGACCCCAGAGGTTGGACAATTTACTACTGCAGCAAACCTCTTTGTCCCTCTATTCTTTTAAGCCATGAATATCCCCTCTCAGAATATTTTTCTGACTATGTGTAAATAAGTGCATATCTCCCACTGCTATATATTTCTGTCACAAATCACCATGAAATGCTCTGGTGAGCAATGTGAGGGGTAGGAGAAATTTTCCATGTCTTGTCTCACTTCAGAAGAAGGCACAAGAAAAAATTCAAAGATAAAGTCCTTGAGAGAATAAAATAGACCTACTTGCTTTTATAGACCACAATCTATGTTCTCTTACCATCTCCTCACTTATTTTGGCTTTTTGTTTCCTGTTACCCATTTTTGTTCTATATTTATCAATCTGAAGATCATTTTTCTTGATTAAAAAAAGTCAGAAGCAAAACAAAATAGCAGTTCTGCTTTCTCTATATATATATAACATACTTGTAGGGAGGAGGGAAGGGTATCTTACTGCCCAACATGGTGATAGGTTGGGGTGCACCCATGGATGATAAAAGATTTAGAGACAGGATAATTGATGATGCTTCCACAATGTCTATTTGGATTCAGTTGTGGTAACTTTTGGAACTGGGACAGAAGTCACATAGATCTATTGTACTTTAAAAGTGGAAAAGTAAGGGACGAAGAGAGGCACAAAAGTATGGTGAAAACAAGGAAGTTCTTTTTCTGGACCTTTTCCTACAGCCCCAGGCACAGATATTTTTTTTTATCCACTCTCCTGGTTGCAAAAGCTAGTGAGAGTAAATAGCAGAGGTATCTGGAGGGGAGGGGGTGGTAAGTGAATTCCTGCTCAGCTCATGGATGAATAAAGAGCAATCCTGGGACATTCCTGAGACCCTAATGCTGGCTTCTTGCTGTCCAGTTTGTACATGAAATCTCTGATCTTTGAGAATTCCTGAAGTATCTAAAGCACTTTCTAGACTAACCGTGAATTGAATATATTTACCTTACTCAAGTTCACAGGGAGTCTGGAAATCTAAAAAAAATTAGACACTGAACTTCCTGAATAACTTGTCCTTGGATTGGTAGATGACAAAGGGTGACAAATCCAGTCCAGGAAGTATTTCTAAGGCAGGAGATCTAATAGAATGTATTATCTATGTTGCTTAGAAGTAATATTTTTATCTTATTAATTTAGTTTAGTTAAACTTCTTACTAAGATAAAGCTGCTGAGTAGAAAGACTTTTGGTTGTCAGCTATGAAACAGAAAACAGTTGCCCGTGAATGGGGCAGGAGCTAGGAATTTGATTGACAGATGTACAAACACCCAGACCTCTATCAGAAGTAGGATTGGCCCATGCAGGGAGCAGAATTATAAAGAGTAATGACTTATAAGTTGCCCTGAGGAACCTATCTGAGGAAACAGTTTGCCCATCTGATCCTAACAGTGCCCCTGATGGTGGTCCCACAGTTTACTTACAATGATACATTCATAACACTCTCTTTATATTCCTCATGTGCTTGCTCCATTTTTCATGGCATTTGTGATATGTCTTATGGCTCCTTTTTTTGGGGGGAGGGCCTATAATTACATTACTGTAGGTAGACCTACTGGTAAGGAAACTTCCTCTACTAATGTTGATGGGCAGCTTGTTCTACAATTTATAGCGTTAAAGTTGATTACTTAACTTCTTAACTGAGAGGTATTGCCTCTCAGCGTATTGCCATTATACATCTGGGACATGTTGAGAACCTTGATCTTCCTAACTCCAAGGCTGTTTCCCATTAGAACTTAGGGACCATGTCTTCCTTCTTTATTTTTCACTAGGCCTGTATGTGATTGATATAGGGAACTTCCAGCGACAGATCAGTATCTTCTCTGCAATTTATAGTCTAGAGGTTAAATGATTTGCATGAGATCATAGAATCAGCATATGTGTCATGGGTAGGACTTGAACACAAAACTTTCTGACCCTGAGGACAGCTCTCTATCCACTATTTCAGCTGTCTCTCAGCCACATATTTTTTCCTTGATTAAGTTTTGATTTATTTCAATTACTAAGCATTTAATTTTTCTCCCTCCCACTTCCCCTACTGGGATAAAGGCAAAAGCCCTGTAATGAATATGCATAGTAAAACAAAATAAATTCCCAAGTTGGCCAAATCAAAAAATGCATATCTAATTCTGCATATTTAGTGGGGTAGCATTCTTCATTATTTGTCCTCTAAAAGTATGGTTAATCAAGAGTTCTTAAGATTACCAAAATTGTTTGGTTTTACAATGTTGTTGTTATAAATTGTTCTCTAGATGCTGTTCATTTCACTTTGCATCAATTCATATATCTTCTCTGGATATACTGAAGCCATCTTTTGCATTATTTCTTATACTATTCTGTCACATTCCTATAACATAGCCTGCTCAGCCATTTCTCAATTGATGATCACCCTCTCAACAATGTTTGAGTCATGTCTTTAGCATCCAATGGCCCAGAATGACATTTTGTACATATTTGAGGTATAAGAAAAATTTTTTGTTTTTTTAAAAAAATACAAGACTTGCAGACAAGAGAAATATAAGGAATATACCAAAAACTAATTACAAGAGACTCAATAAGGACAAACTGTTTACTTTTTATATGTAAGATATAAAATGTATGTCAGTGATTGTTATTAGTGATTAGATAGTTTGTAAGAAAGAATGGGGGAAACTTGAGTATGGTATGACTTTAGAAAGTAAAACTGAACCTAGCACAGGTGCTGAGCAGCAGAGCGCAGCCTAGCACAGATGTCGAGTGGAGCATAGCCCAGTATGGGCTGCACCACGACAAGGACAGGACTGGAGTGGGCTTCAAGGTACCATGCCACCAGCAGGTGCTGCGGGTCCCAGATTCCTCAACTCACAAATGCCAAAAACAGCTCCAAAGGTCAGTAAGAAAGCTCTTTCACATGGGTGAGAAAGGAATGCAGCAGTCTTGCCCTGGCCCCAGGCAGCAGCAGCTTCCATTGTTGGAGCCCTGGCCTAAAGCCCCTAGGGGAATTGAGCAGCTGATCTGGATCTCAGCCCTGAGTGGGGGCTCTGAGGTGAGGAGGAGCGCTGGCTGGTGTGGTGAAGCTAATGAAGGCTCTAGAGAGGGAATCCTGCTCACAGACCAGAGTGCAGGCCAGGAGAGGAGTAAATTCCTCTCCCTTGATTGTGCCACCTTGGAGGAACTGAGAACTTACAGGTCCCCAGAGAATACCCTCCCCTTGACAAAGAACTCAAAAGTCAAATATATATTTGGTTGGGAAAATGTCCAAAAAAGGGGGAAAAAATAAGACAATAGAAGGCTGCTTTCTTGGTGAGCAGATATTTTCTTCCATCCTTTCTGATAGGGAGGAATAATTTAGGTCTTCAGGGGAAGACCTAAAAGTCAAGACTTCCAAAATAAATATGCGATGATCTCAGGCCATGGAAGAGCTCAAAAGGGATTTTGAAAATAAAGTAAGAGAAGTGGAAGAAAAATTGAGAAGAGAAATGAGAGTGATGCAAGAAAATCATGAAAAGCAAGTCAACAGTTTCCTAAAGGAGACCTAAAAAAATGCTGAAAAAATTAACACCTTTAAAAATAGACTAACTCAAATGGCAAAAGAGGCCCAAAAAGCCAATGAGGAGAAGAATGCTTTTAAGAGCAGAATTAGCCAAATGGAAAAGGAGGTTCAAAAGCTCACTGAACAAAATAGTTCTTTAAAAATTAGAATGGAGCAGATGGAAGGTAATTCCTTTATGAGAAACCAGAAATTACAAAACAAAACCAAAAGAATAAAAAGAAAACAATATGAAATATCTCATTGGAAAAACAACTGACCTGGAAAATAGATCCAGGAGAGACAATTTAAAAATTATGGGACTACCTAAAAGCCATGACCAAAAAAAGAACCTAGACATCATCTTTCGTGAAATCATCAAGGAAAATTGCCCTGATATTCTGGAACCAGAGGGTAAAATAAATACTAAAAGAATTCACTGGTCACCTCCTGGAAGAGATCTGAAAAGAAAAGTTCCTAGGAATATTGTAGCCAAATTCCAGAGTTCCCAGGTCAAGGAGAAAATATTGCAAGCAGCCAGAAAGAAACAATTTGAGTAATGTGGAAATACAATAAGGATAACACAGGATCTGACAGTTTCTACACTAAGGGACTAAAGGGCTTGGAATATGATATTCCAGAAGTCAAAGGAACTAGGACTAAAACCAAGAATCACCTACCCAGAAAAACTGAGTATAATACTTCAAGGGAAAAAAATGGTCATTCAGTGAAATAGAGGACTTTCAAGCATTTTTGATAAAAAGACCAGAGCTGAATAGAAAATTTGACTATCAAACACAAGAATCAAGAGAAGCATGAAAAGGTAAACAGGAAAGAGAAATCATAAGGGACTTAATAAAGCTGAACTGTCTACATTCCTACATGGAAAGATAATATTTGTAACTCTTAAACTTTTCATATGTACACACACACACACACACACACACACACACACACACACACAAAGAGGGCACAGGGTGAGTTGAATAGGAACGGATAATATCAAAAAAAATAAAATTAAAGGATGAGAGAAGAATATATTGGGAGGAGAAAGGGAGAAATGGAATGGGGCAAATTATCTGTCATAAAGAAAGCAAGAAAAAGCTTTTTCAAAGGAGGAGAAAAGGGGAAGGTAAGAGGGAAAAAGTGAAGCTTACTCTCATCACATTTGGTTTAAGGAGGGAATAACACACTAAATTTGGCATGAAAATCTATCTTATACTACAGGAAAGTAGTGGAGAAAGGGATAAATGGGGTGTGGGGAAGATGATAGAAGGGAGGGCAAATGAGAGGAGGGGGTAATTAGAAGTAAATACTTTTGGGGAGGGATAAGGTCAAAAGACAGAATAGAATAAATGGGGGGGGGCAGAATAGGATGGAGGGAAATATAGATAGTCTTTCACAACATGACTACTATTGGATGTCTTTAGCAAAACTACACATATATAGCCTATATTGAATTGCTTGCCTTCTCAGTGTGGATGGGTGGGGAGGGAGAAGGGGAGAGAAGTTGGAACCCCAAATTTTAGGAACGAATGCTGAGAATTGTTTTTGCACGTAACTGGGAAATAACAAATACAAGTAATGGTATAAAAATTTATCCTGCCCTACAAGAAAAGGGAGAAGATGGGGATAGGGGAAAGGAGGGATGTGACAGAAAGGAGGGTAGATTGGGGGAAGGGGTAATCAGAATGCATGGTGTTTTGGGTGGGGGAGAGGAGAGATGGGGAGAAAATTTGGAACTCAAAATTTTGTGGAAATGAATGTTGAAAACTAAAAATAAACAAATAAATTCGGGGGAAAAAGAAAGTAAAACCATTTAGGAACAGCTAAAATGAGTGATTATCTTATACAAATGAGGTGTGAGAGGAAGAACAGACACAGAGGAATTAAATGGGTGTTAGTTCCAGAAACCTACTTTCACTGGAAATGGATTCAAAAGGGAAATATACACATACACATTCATAGACATACACACACATATATATGTATAAAAGTCTTCAAAATTCAGGAAGAAATAACACACTAAGGGCATAGGGAAGGGAGAGAGGATAAGGGAGGGATCTCTAGAGGGAAGGGTGAGGGAACAGGTTAAAGGTAGGTATAAAAGGGTGTTTAAATGAATGGGAGTGGGAGGATAAGGAAGGAATCCTTGGGAGGATAATGGGGGAATCTTTAGAGGGGAGGCTGAGGGAACAGGTCAAAGAGGGGGGGTAAAGAAGTGTATTTAGATTTATGGGAATGTGAGGATAAGGGAGGGATCCTTGGAGGAGGGGTAAGTAATAGGAGGGCAAGGTAATGTGTGGGAGTAAAGTAGAGGAATCAGGAGGGATATGAAATAAGAGATATGCAGAAACATAAAAACAAAGATCAGGGGTAGAATTTGTTAGAGAATTTCTATATCTGTACATATGTATATATATATATATATATATATATATACATACACAATATGTATATGTGTATGTATATATCTCCATATAAATATATCAGTACTTAATTGCAGCCTTCTGGTGGGGGTGGGGTGAAGCAGGGTAAAGGGGGTAAAAAGAACAAAATAAAAACTGCACAGCTGAGAACAAAAGAAAACTTACAAGGAAGCAAAGACAGTTCTCAACACAACACAGAGTATTTATTACATAGGCTTTCTTGAAATGGATATTTATTGCTACATATTTTGAATTCTCTCATACTGCTATGCACATGACATGCTTTTATTCTTTTCTTATTTTCTATTTAAATTTATTTTTTCTTTTTTATTGTGTATTTAAGTTTTAGTATTTAAGTATAAAATAAAAATATAAAACTTTTTTTTGATTGAGGGTGATTGTATAAGTGATTATGTTGATGATTATGACTTGTCCATAAGAAGTGGCAGAAAGGACTTCAACAACATAAAATGATAAAAAAAGTTAGGGCAGTTATCCAGCAAGATTGGCAATAGGTAGAAAGTCCTAGCACCATACTGGTAAAATTAAAATATAAAAACAAACAAAAAACAAGTTTGAGGCAACTCCAGAATGGTGAGTGTATTCTTCTCCATAAGAAGGAGGATTTAGGGATGGACATTGACAGGAATAATTCAGGATAAAATGAATGAAAGGGTTGTAATCTGCACCTATCCCACTTAGTGAGGCAATACCCATATCAATGAGAACCAGAAAGTAAGCATCTATATAAGACTGGGTTGAATTTGACATCAAGAATAAAAGGAATCCCCTTTTCTATAATTTTGTATTACCTAAATGGTAAAATTCCTTATTCAGATGAATGATAGACCTGATGAATATGTCCTAGGCATGCGGACAAGAAACAGATTCCAAAAAAGCCATATGCTTCAATTAGCTCTCATGGAGACCTGTCACCTAATTGGAACACTTTGTATCTGCTTTGCCTCCTGGAAGATGGAGTGAACAGATTGTTTATAACAGAGCACTCCCCATTGTTCCTGTCAGACATAACAAGCACTGACCACATGAAACAGAGAAATTAATACCTCCCTGCCCTCTCAGCTCCAGAAAGCCAACAGGAGGAAGGAAAATATTAGGAGCACCAGGGATTCTCATATCTCTTAAGATTTAGTGAAATTGTAACATAGAAATGAAATAATATTTGTGGTGTATTTATAGGTAGGGTGAGGCTCAAAGCCAGTTGTTACAGCTTGTTGGCTGACACATGTGAGGAAAAAAGTTGGAACAGAAAATAGAGCAGAGTGACTGGAAGATGATGCCTTCAAACAGTTCCACACAGAAATTTTTGTTCCTTTGCTCCCCCCTCCTCCCCAGCCCCATTCATGTGCATGGAAGTCAAAAAGAATCTTGAGGTTCAGAACACAGGTGGTCCCAGCTGCATACCACCAATGGCAGTTAATTAAAAGGTAAGACACTCCCCCAAAATGGAGCTATAGTTTGTTGCTTGAACATTAAGTGGGAGTTACAAGAATTTTCTAGCCCTAAGTCTGATAGAAGATTGGAGCAAAGACTCTGAGCTCAGTGAGCAGGAAGTTGAGGTTAAAACAAAAGTAGAGTTAATGCCTATGGGCTTTATTGACAAGCTACTTTGTGTTGTAAGGGCTTGGACCCTAAAAGCAAAGTTCTTCTTTTGGAGAAGTCTTTCATAGGGTTTTGATCATTAATAAACTATCCATTGAGTAAAAAGCAGCTAAGGATTTTTTCCCTTCTTCAGAGAGAATAAGGTTTGAGCCTTTCTAAAACAACTGAAGTTTAAGCTTCAGTTCTCTAAGCAAAAAAGGGTATGACAAAGCCTACGCCTCTTCTGCTAGGATAGGGGTTTTGAACCTTTGATCTGTCAACTGTCTAAAACTATTTTGATGACTATATTTCAATATAGTAGATTTTCTTTGTACTCCAAAATATTTTACTTTATGCATTTGAAGACATTCTGGAAAAGACTCCATAGGCTTTTCTAGACTTTCAAAGGGACCTATGACACACAAAAAGGCTAAGAATACCTGTTTTAGGAGAAAAAGTAGCACCTCAAATGAGGACTCCAGCTGAAGCTTGAAGCTAGGAACTGAAATAAGCTTAACAACTGTGTGCCCAATAAGGCCATGCTTAGCAGCAAAATGAAACCAGTGGAGCACAGTCAATCTGTGGCCATGGAAGACCAGCAGGGACTAACACCCAGCAGATACTGAACATCATTCCCACATCTCTAGCAGAGACTGTACTCCTGGCAGAGACTATACACCCTACAAGACAAGGGAGTACAACATGATGACATCACTAGAAAATATATTTAAGTTTGTAGCAGCAGAGGCATGGGTGCCCTGTGCACTGATCACACATGTTCCCTGACTATGTTCCTCTCTCTGGTAATGTTCTAGGCATATCCACCTTTCCCACTGCCAGTGTGGGGTCACCTGGGTTACTTCCCCTTTCAGATGTGGGGTCTCTTAGAAAGCTAGTCTAGGTTCATAGTACTCTGGATTTGTATCCACTCAAAACCACAGTTCACAAGCCTCTACTGAGGATTTATTGACTACTTTTATTAGTCAACCAGATGACATAATTAGTTCAAAGAAAAGACTTGAATGAAATGTGAAATATGAATGAAATGATATAGCATAGAGAGAAAAGTAGCAATAAGGTATTCCCCACAAATCTATGGCATACTCTTCCATGACTACCCACAACAACAGAGAGAAAGGTGTGTTTGTTTCTTTTTGAGACTGGGTCTCCCTATCTCACCCAAGCTAGAAGTTCAACAGTCACTCATTGACCCCATCATTGATCAACTTGACTTGCTCCATTTTTTTTTCTGACCTGGGGCAACCTACAGAGAAGGCTCCCATAGACACCTAGTAGACCCCTGCTCCCAGAAGCTTACCATGTTGGGGTCACGCTCCTTGTGGACATGGGAACAGCCTTAGCTTTAGTACAGCTCAAAACTACTAAGCTCAAGCAATCAACCTACCAATCTTAGTTTTCCTCATAGCCATGATTACAGCTATATACTGCCACCATGCTTGGCAAAGAACAACATTTAAAAATCATTTATAGGTTCTAATATAAATACTACTTTGCTTCTTGTCAAAAAAATTCTACAGTTTTATAACCTAGGAGTCATTCTTGACTCTTCACTTTCTCTCACCCTGCATATTCAATTAGTTGCCAGGACTTGTTAAGGAGGTAGAATCAAAGCCTTTCATAGCCATGCCATTGTCTTCACTTGTACTACAAACACCATAATCCAAGCTTTACTCACATCTCACCTGTACCATTACAATAGCCTCTTAATTGATTTTCCTTCATCCAGACTCTTTCCTCTGCAATCCATTCAACTGCCAAACTAATATTCCTAATGTGTAGGTCTGACCTCATCACTGTTTCACTCAAAAAGTTTTAGGATAAAATATAAACTTTTCTGTTTAGCATTTAAAGCCCTTCAAAGCTAGGTGGAACCATGGGTAGAGTATTGGGCCGGGCGTCAGGAGAACCTAAGATCAAATCTGGCCTCAGACAATTGCTAGTTGTATGATCTTGGGCAGGTCATTTAACTGCTGCTGCCTCACTTTCCACAACTGTAAAATGAAAATAATAATGATAACCTATCTTCCTGGATTGTTCTAAGGATCAAAACAAGAGAATATCTGTAAAGTGCTTAGAATAATACCTGGCACATAGCACTTAATAAATGTTTGCCTTTCCCTCCCCTTTCCCTTTACAATATAGTTCCAGTCTATTTTTCCAGACTGATTACACGTTACTTCTTCACTGCAATAAACTGGTCTACCTGCTGTTACCTGCTGTTTGCTGCACATGACTTGTCTCTCACTTTTACACAGGCTGTTTCTTATGCTTGAAATGCTTTCCCTACTCAACCCTACCTCCTGGAACCTCTACCTCCTTTCAAAACAGTTCAAGTCCCTTCAAGATACTTTTCCTAATTCCGTGAAATGTTAATGATCCTCCCAAATCACTGTGTATTTGTTTTGTGTATATTCTATATTCATTTACATGAATATGTATCCCCCGAGAAGAAGATAAGCTTCTTGAGGGCAGGGATCATGTTACTTTTAAATTTGTACCATTTACACACGCCTGTGTAGAGATGTTAAACTCTACTCTCCAGGGCAGCAAGTGGGCTTGAATCAGATGAAAATGTAATTGGGAAATGTTTAACAAAGTAAATAAAAGTGCAATTTAGTAGAGATAATGTTAATTTTTGATTTTCTAAGTTAATAAGCAGCCTATAGGGTTTGATTTCTATTTGAGTTTGATACCACTGTTGTACAATATAACACAATATATACAAATAGATATGATGGCACAGCATTCTAAAATGATGGAAACATCAATAAAGCTTATTAAAGCTATGATTTAATTGATCAAAAAGTTAAAAGCAAAAACTAAAAATTTGATGTGCTAACTGGATTTAGGTGTTTTAAGACTGTTTCTGTTATTGTTATTGTTGTTTGGGTTTGGTGTGTTTTTTTTTTAATGGTTGTATAGTATAAAGTGGATGATTAGGTGACACAATGGATAGATAGAGCATCAGGTCTGGAGGTGGGAAGACCTGAGTTCAAATTTGACTTCAGACACTTACTAGCTGTATGACCCTGGGCAAGTCATTTAAGCCTATTTGCTTCAATTTCCTCATCTGTAAAATGAACTAGTAAAGAAAATGGCAACTTAACAACAACAAACAGTATAGAATGGCAATAGCTAATGTTTATAAAAAGCTCTTTTTTTAGCCTGTGCAACGAACATTACATCATGCTGGACTTGGAGTCAGGAAACCTTGAGTTTAGATCTTCTCTCAGACGTTTATTAGGGTGACCATGGGCAAATCACCTAACCTCTTGCCTCAGTTTATTCATCTACAAAATTGAGGATATTAATAGTATCAATCTCACAAGGTTGCTGTGAGTTACAAATGAGATAATATTTGTAAAGCACTTTGCAAACTTTATGTGTGTTCAGTCACTTTTCAATCATGTCCAACTCTCTGTGACCCCATTTGGGATTTTCCTGGCAAAGATACTGGAGTGGTTTGTCACTTCCTTCTCCAGCTCATTTTACAGATGAGGGAACTGAGGCAAACAAAATTGAGCTGTCAAGTGATTTGCCCAGTGTCTCACAGCCAGGTAGTGTTTGAGGCTGGATCTGAACTCAGAAAGGTGAGGTTTCCTGACCATTGCATCACCTAGCTGCCTCTTGCAAAAATCACCACATAAGTATTAACTATGATTAGTATTAAGGTTTATAAGGAACCATGCATTACCTCATTTGAGCCTTGCAACAACCCTATAAAGTAGGTATTATAGGCATGTTCTCTCCATTTTACAGAGGAGGAAACTAAGGCTCAGAGAGGTTAAATGACTTGCCCAAGAATCTGAAGTAGAAGTCAAAAAATTTTCCCCAGTAGTTTAAATCACATTAATGACTTTAAATTTCAAAATGTTCAGACTTGTTTGAAATTTGAGACCTTACTATTTCATTTAACAGTTTTGCAAGTCTATTTTCAAAAGTTGTAGTTTTGTTAAAATGTTATCTAGTTGTTAATTTATTCTATGAGCTTAGGTATATAATTAAAATTCACAATGCATATTGATGTAATTGATATTACTATGAAGTTTTTGGTTTTGTGTCTTTTTTGACTTTGTAAATTGAAATCGGTAACCATCGCATTGGTTTTTCTGGCTTGTTTTCTCTTTAAAATATAATAAAGAAATGAGGAACTATGGGTTCTGAATGTACCCTACACTGGTAGACGAGGCCTCTTTGTCAAACTGTTTTACTTAACTGTTTTTTGTTGTTGTAGTTGTTGCCAGGGAATGTTCAATAGGGTGGGCTGTATCAGGAAATGACTTTAATGTTAAAAACTTACCAATTAAAAAAACTGCTTTCTAAAAATGTACAAAAGGGGAATAAGATTGAGAAATATACAGTAACCTCTGAAAACGCAGAAAGTATGTCACAAAATCTCAAAAGCGTTATCTAACCTTAAAATAATGATGGTATGTTTTATGCTATGATACAGATTGTAGTTCTTCTGTTAGCTAGGTTTTTGAAACATCTGCCATCAGAACAAGAATTGGAGAAGTATGGGAATAGCTAACAGGATGAGCGCCTTCCCTTTCCGGCCAGTAGAGGCCAGCAGCAGCCGGTCACAGGAATTGGCTATGCTAACGGAATAACCAGAGGTTAATAGTTTCCTCTATTTCCCACTGGGAAAAAGAGTATAGAGCATTAGCCAGACAAAACAAACACGTTAAGGACAATGCTGCTGAAGCACAATTTGGAGCAATGAAACCTAAGTGTCAGAAACTGGGAAGTGGCAACTTTTTTTTTTTTTTTTTTTGCTTAGGCAAAATGTTAGGCTGCTCTCGAAGATAAGAGAGATGGGTGTACATAGTGATTAGCTTAGCAAGCACTAGCCACTGTTGTTATTTAAAGCCTACATTTTATAGGAACTTTGGTTACCCTGGGGAATTTTAGTGTGCTCATCAACTCTCAGGAACCAGTCAAGTTCTTGAGTCTAGTGAGTAAGTTCCTCAGCCTCTCTAGGTCATTTCTATATCCTAAAGCTGTAGCCTCCAAACTTTTTTGATCATGTACCCCATCAGTAATAAAATTTTGTTGCGTATAGCCCAATATATATTATCAATTATGTTACTGTACTAATACAATACATGCCTTGTAAAGCATATGCAAAGTAGACATTTTTAAAGGATGAGATAAAAATGAAATAAAAATATTTAAAATTTTAACATTTTTATTTATTAATGACAAGTAAAAGTTTTTGTAGACTGCAAGGTGGCGTAGTAGATAGAATGCCAGGCTTACAGTCTGGGACATTTTTGCATCTTTGCCAAGAAAACCCCAAATGGGATCATGAAAAGTCTGACACAACTGAAAAATGACTAAATAACAAATACTTTTTTGCACTCACTAGGACTATTTTTTCTCACTGTTCACTATCTTGGAATCCAGAGCCTACTGCTTTCTCAGGGGTATCTTCTGTAGCCAGAAAGTGGAGAGGGGGTGAGTATGCTGGAGAGTGATTTTCCAGAGGGACCTGTGAGGCTTCTACTTTGGGTATTTGGTTAGGTTATAACTGCCCTGAGGGACTGATGCCCAACTCAGGAGACAGAAGGGGAAAAGATGAGGGAATATTAAGACTAATGAATGAAGAGTAAATGTGGTTGTCTTGGTGACTAGGATGGGTAATGTAAGTGTGACCCATGTTCCCATCTGATAATGGGTTGATCACACACCTTCTTGGGGTTATACTGCAGGGCCCTTGGGGGTCAGGTTATAGCCTCCACTTTGGAGACTACTAAGCAGTGGTCCAACTCACATAGAAACAGGGCTGCATAGTTTTTAAATGCAATATTATCTATGTTTTATTATATTTTATTTATTTTGCTAAATATTTTCTAATTTTATTTCAATCTAGTTCCTACCACCCCCACAGTTTGATACCTCTAGCCTAAAGGACCCTTCCTACCTCCCCCTTCAGGTGAAGATAAATTTCTATAGGATGAAAGTGGAATTCATCTTTCACTTTTCCCTGGAGAGCCTCTAGAGTTTTCCAGATCAAGTTTAATCATACCACTATAGTCATGTGGTCAAAGCTTATTTTTTTTCTTTTCTGCTGTAATAAATACGCAGGAGGAGAAGTAAAAAAGTGAGACATTGTTTTCATAACATCAACTTCAGTGGTAAACATCACCCACAAAGGAGTAGGCATTACACTTCCAATTATTGAACACAAGAAATCACAAGGTAAGTGATCAGGGATAATAGGATCTAAGATCTTATGTCATTAAAGATGATCCAGTCAATTCTTTCTCATTTATCATCATTTTTACTGGCCAAAAGAGGAAACAGCATTTGATCTTCACACTGCCTTATGTTGATATTTTGCCATTACCATGAAATCTAAAAGCTGTTTGGAAACAAAACAAGAAAAAAATGCTTGTCCTATTGTGTTGCCGGAAAAATGTGACCATTGTCCTGATGACCCCTGAAAAAGAAATATTCATTGTATCCAAGAATAAGGCACTGTTATGAGGAGGTAGAATGGAAAACATCACACAAATGAGAAAATTAAGGGTTGAATGACCAATGGGATAAGTATCTCAGCACTGAAAAGTAAGGGAAGTGGTTAATCCCTAAGGTCCTTCTTCAAACAATAGTATTAAATAATGAAAGGTTCAAGATACCTGAGAATGTCCTTTTTTCTCTCTCTGTGAAATGAGTTTAGAAAGAAACCAAAATCCCAAATGAAATACTCCTTCCTAATTTAGAACACATTTCCCACATCATTAAAATAATTCTGCTTTGAAAGAGAAGTAGCTGCTTGTTAATTCAAAGCTATTTTCTGCTGTGGCAGGTAGATGACCCAGTTGTACCTAGAGTCAGAAAGACGAATTCCCTCTTAGATCTTTGAACAGCTGTTTGACCCTAGACAAAATACTTAAACTCAGCCTCAGTTTCCTCATCTGTAAAATAAGGATAACAATAGTACCCATGTAACAGGGTTGCCAAACAAGATAACATAGAAAGTTTCTTGCAAACTTTAAAGAGCTATATAAAATGCCTCTTGTCATTCAGTCATTTTTCAGTCATGTCCAACTTTTGGTGGCCCCATTTGTAGTTTTCTTGGCAAAGATAGTGGAGTTGTTTGCCATTTCTTTCTCCAGCTCATTTTACAGATGAGGAAACTGAGGCAAACAGGGTTAAGTGACTTGCCCAGGGTCATATAGCTGGTAAGTGTCTGAGGTCAGATTTGAACTCAGGAAGATGAGTCTTCCTGACTCCAGGCCCAGGACTCTATCCACTGAGCTGCCTCGCTACCCCCAGATATGTAAATATAAAATATTTAAATGCTAGGTATATTGTTACTAATAAAGGCTTACTTAGTACTCTGTATTTTCCTATTCAATCCAATAAATATGTATTGAATGAATTAATGAAAAAACATTTATTAAGCCCTTACTGTGTATCAAGTTCCATGCTAAGCACTGGGGACACAAATATAAAAAACAAAGGTAGTGTCTGTCCTCAAGTAGTTTATATTCTAATGGGGGAAGGAGAATACAGGGAGGGACTGAATATTGGTCTGCAAGCTAAGGAGTAGTGATTGGGACAAGTCAGTAATCAGAAAGTAGAGCCCCAAGATAGAATTTCCTGATCAGGCAACTCAGTTCCTCTCTTGTCTGTACTCACTGCGTGAAAGGCATTGTATTTGATGATGAAGGGAATACACAAATGTACTGATACTTGTGTCCTCAAGGAGTTTATAATCTAGTGAAAAGACAAAAGTACACAAATAACCTCTTTACAAGGGTGATTATTGCAAGTGCCATGAGAGCATAATCACTGGCATGGGGATTGAGAGGAGGAAGAGGTTTCACGTTGCTAGAGCAGCATAGCTTCAAAAGAAACTTTATGAGTGTCAGGGCTGGGAATGGAAGCTGACCAATGAAGATCCAGTTCACAGAGCATGGACAATGTGACCTGCCTGATATCAATCTATATGGAGACTTGGTGAGCCTGGATCTGGAAATACATGATCATATCCCATTCATTACACATTTCCAGATCCAGGCTCACCACATGGGTTGATACCAGGAAGAACATAGTGCATTTGAATGGTTGGTGATGAAAATAATTTAGAAAGTCAGGAAGAAAATCTTCTTTGAGGGGGGCAAGAAAGAAGGCAAGATGATGAATTTAGTTTTGTGTTAAAAGATACTATAGAACATCCAGATAGAGATGTCTGGTCTGCTATTGGAAATGCAGAACTAGAGTCCAGAAGAGAGGAGGCTGAGGGTGTAGTTTTGAACCTATTATATGCCTTATTGGGTCTATTTTTGATGCTGAATAAAGCAAAGTCTCTTTTAACTATACTCAGTATTTCACATCATCTATCTATTTGATTTGGGCCAACTCCAGCACAAAATGAAAGAGCTTAAAGATATTATTCATTCTGCTTTCTTAACATAAAATAGCACTTGATATTTTCAAATGAGCATATTTTCTGCAATATTTACTATATTTTGGGAAAATCTGGTCTATGAATAGTTTATGGAAATAGATGCTGTTACTGAATGAGAAACCGTTCAGAGAACTACTGTGCTTGTGTTCCATAGCCAGTCATTTTACTTTAAAAAATGGATACATATTGACTTCTTCTATGAAGGCAACATGGTTTAATAGAAAGAGTTAAGGGAGTTCTGGGTTGAAATCCCTTCTCTAACACTTTCTATGTGATCACGGTTATGTCATTTCTCCTCTGGGAATCTCAGTTCTGAATCTGTAAAACAGAAATAGTACATGAACTATCTGTTTTAAAGGGATTTTGAAAGGAGAATGATTTTTAAACCTTAAAATTTACATGGTATTTTTTGCTAAATCATGCATTCTTTTTTAAAAAAAAATTAAACTTTCATTTTCAAAACTGAATTCTCTCATTCCCATCTCCTCTTCTCCACCACTCCTCCATCAATTAAGAAAGCAAGAGAAACAAGGCCCCTGTTGTGAACATGTATAGTCACAAAAAACCAATTCTCATATTATGTCCCAATCTGCGCTGAGTCCATCACTTCTCCATCAGGAGGTAGATAACGTTTCATCTTGAGGCCTCTGGAATTGTGGTTGGTCATTGTGCTGATCAGCATTCCTAAATCTTTCAAAGTTGTTTGCCTTTACAATATTGTTTTTATCGTATAAGTTGTTCTCCTGATTCTGGTTACTTCACTCCCTAAAACCATCCCCATTATCATTTCTTACAGCACAATAGTATTATATCACATACATTAATCATGGGTTCTTAACCTAGGGTCCATGAACTTTTTAAAAAACATATTTGGATCCTAGGTATTCTATTTTATATCTTTAAAACCATTATTCTGAAAAGAAGTATATAGCTTTACCAGACTGCCAAAAGTATCCATGACACATACACAAAAGATTAAGAACCCTTGTGCAAAATCACATTTTCTATTACTTAGAAATGTTTCTTTAAGAAAAAAGGATTATAGAATTTGTCCATTCAATACTTACTTATTGAGTAGAGTGGGCACCCCTCTGTCTGCCCCAATCCAACTGCATAGAATGTTTGGGCTTTGGATGATACCATAGTGTTTAGTCAGAAGTGATAAAACAAGGCATCAAGGGAGAAGCATTGAGGAAAAAGGGGACTAAAAAGGAAAGTATGATGGTAGCCAGAGCAGGGGGAGCTCTTTCTGAATTGGCTCTGCCCTTGCCTAGACCCTGTTCCATGAGCAGTAAGTTAACTACACAGGGTCACAATCAGAGGGCCTTGCATTGATAGAAACGCCTGGGATCACAAGTCTACGTCCTGTACAAAGAGAAGATGTGAGTCGTGGGTCCTGAGTTTTTACCTAATAATCGGTTCTACTCTAGGTCCTTAGCTGAGCTCACTTAGGAATTATGTTGTATTGTCTAAACTCAGCTCACTCTAAGGAGGAGTGGCTTGCGGGGAGGAGTTGTTAGTGTGGTGGGGGGAGGCAAATTGATTGTGCCTTTCCTAGGATTTCTGGATCTGGAACAGTCTATATTCCATCTAGGGGCAGCCTGATTCTTAGAGATGCTGCAGGTGCAGTCATTAAAATAGATGTTTTTATTATGAATTGTTTTACTGACTCTATGACAAGAGTAAAGTACAGGGAAGTGTGATTTGTTCATTCCTTTGGGGATCTCCTTTCTCCTCTCTTCTGGAAAGGAGTAGAACTGAATTCTCCCAGATCACACCTGTCTTCGCTAATGGGGTTTGGCTTCTGATGTAACTTTCACTTTTCATTACTGCCCTCTCTTTGGCCTCAAGTCTTGTTAAAGGGTAGAGACCTTGTGGGGAGGGAGCACACCTTCCCTTCCCTTCCCTTCCCTTCCCTTCCACCAATACCTTTCCCTCCTTCCCACACGCATAGAGTCACCAGCTATCAGACACACCTTATTACAGCAGTAGACTTAATATGTTCTCTAAACAAGGGGTAAAATTAATTGTTTGTTTTTTAACTCAACTTCAGTTAAAATTAGGCTTGTTGGAAATTTTATAAAATTATTTATTAAAAAAATGATAACTCATAAATCTCTCCACACCAGACCTGAGATCTAAGTGGACAGAACTAGAATAGGATTGAATCTCCTGACTTCTTTTGTTATGCCTTTTATGCCTAAAATTTATACCTAAATTTCATCTAACCACTGGCAATTCCTATTGACCCCCATGTCCTCAACCAAGCATTCATTACACAATTTTCAGGGTCAAACACAGATTTTATGCAAAGGGAAAGCAAAAATCGGGATGAAGTCACAACTTAAGAAAATGCTACTAATCACCTAAGCATAACAGGCCCAGAAAGGCAGAAACTGGTAAATGAAAACCCTTCTGGAACTTTCTCACATTTCTTAAAGAGGGACAGTTACCTTAAGTCACCTTATGGCAAAAGGCAGCCTGAGTTCCTTTTTGGTAAATCAGAGGCCAAAGCCAGCAGCCTCTACACTCTACAGTCCTGTCTGAGTTACCTTATTAGTGCCATGGCCTTTCCTGCTACAGTTTACCTCCTCAGTTCTGTTATAATCTTAGTCCAACTCTAAAGCTAGGCCAATGTAAACTTGTGTGGTTCAACCCAAGTTGCACAATACTATCTTCCCAGGGTAGGGGAAAAAAGGAAACTTACAAGGTCCAGGGTCCTTAAGGTTTAAACTGTTTCTGACATGAGTGCTTCAGCACTCTATCCCATGGGAAAATCTGAATACCCTGTTACAATATTCTTGGCTAAAAATGTAAGGCATAATATATACTTAGATCAGCATTAACAATAGTGGATTTAAATCTGTATTTCAAATAATCTTCTTGGTAACTGACTTGGCCTACTTCTTTTTCGGTTAGATTGTCATTGTTTTTGCCTTGTAATATGGATGATAGCTTGTACTGAGTAAAGTTAACAGTCAACTTTGCTATTTTCTTATGTTCACATAATGATCTTCAATCTGCAATTTCCTTGCAAAAAACTTTTTAAACCATTTGTGCATTTTGTGAAGATTTAACTTAGTTAAAACTAGATGATAAAGTGCACAAATCCATTTAGCCTGATAAACGTAAGCTGTAATATTTTTCAGTTTGTTGAATGTAAATGAACAAGTAAGGGGATTATTGTCCATCCATCTGTACTGTAGAGCTGGCACTCTTCCCTCAGGCTATATTGAATCCAATATGTACCCATGACTGTCTAACATATGGAGCAAGTGAGGCCACAAGTGCCAATCCATATCTTAAGTATTAGTAAAGCTTAGTTTCTTTTATTATATATAAATAAATACAAATAGAAGTTGTAATATTTTCTTCCCGTGCCCTAACGAATTTTCTTGAATACCCTTTGGTCTAGTATACCGTTCTTTGGAAACCACTGTTGTAAACAATGTCTGGATACTTATTTCCTCTTTTTTTCAAACTTAAAAAAGTTTTTTGGCCTTATGTAATTATAATTTCCTTTGTTTTCTATATGCCCCATGCATTATCTTCAATAAATGCTGATTAATGAAGATGATAGTTCTGACATATAGAGTTAGAAAACTCAGTGAAAATATTCTTATTCCATTAAATATTTCATAAATTCATTTCAGATATGGTTGTGGGATTTTACATTTTCTTATATTTTCTAAGCTAATAAATGGGATGATGATTGTGATTACAACTATATTTCAGAAAAATTTATGAGTGTTCAAATAGCGAATAATTTTTATGTCTTTATAATGGTCATTTTTAATATCCTTATGAAATGAATGTAATACTTGAATGACATAAAATATTTAATTCCAAATAACAGAGAAATATATGTTGCTATCTTAGATTGATAAATACAGTTCTTTAATTCATGAATTCATTTAATAAAACTGAAAATAAATGTTTTGTACCCCCTGCCCAAATTGAATTTAAGAAATAATCTACTTGCCATAAACACATAAAATGAAATTGAAGAAACAAAGACAGACTTAAATCTAATAGGACTCAACTCCTCAAAGTTTAGATTAGAAGATATATAGTACTATATATTTCAAAACATATATATCCCTAGTGACAAGCTAGCAAGAGGAAATGAAAGGTCTTTTCAGATCATTTCATTTGTAACATGAGTTTACTGTCCTTTGTAATTTACACTTTTCAGGATGGAAACAGATCTGTATCTTTTGGCCAGTAGAATGAGAAGTCTTTGATTTTTTTTCTTTGCTCACATTCATTTTCAGGAATCTGAAATCTGTTTGCTTTATTGACTTGAAAGGGTATACTGTGACTAACTCAACCCCTATTTTGCAGATGCTCCTATTACATGCAAGAATACCCTGTATCATCTCTATGTGTTTAGAAGGTTCTAAGTTTTTATATCTTACTACAGTGAAGATATAGAAATTCACATTTCTGTGATGATTACCGAAGTAAATGAACAACACGTTAATTTTGCTTCTTTTCATTATTGCTGTATCATCTCTTCTTGTATTTATTTTTGGCAAAGGGTGATTTTTTTTTAACTGGTATTTGTAACATCTCTTAATACCCAGAATGTACTAGGCTTGTAAAACAGACAGAAAGGAGAGATTTTGCAAACAACATATTGATTTTTTCCTTGTTATTCATTTCATTATTTTCTTACTCTTTTTATACAGGCTTTGCTTTCTTTTCTTTCTCCCAGACTTCCATTAGTTTAGTATCCTTGCTTCAGCAGCACTGCAATTAAGTATGAATCACTGAGAATGCCACCACCACAAAAAAAAAAAAAATGAAACTCAACATCATGTAATTATGATAATCAAACTTGACCTGAAGAAGAACAAAATGCACCCCTTCCCTTTGCACAGGTGGGAGACTATGGGTGTGAAACATTGCATATATTGTTAGATTTAATTATGTGTCAAGTGATTTTGCTGAGCTGCTTTTTTTTTCTTCTCTATTACAAAGGATAGTTCTATGGGGAAAGGGAAGGGGAAGAGATATATTTGGAAAGCAAGGTAATGTATAAATAAAGGCTAGGAATAAAAATATTTTAAGAAAAAATATGAATCATCAACTTTTGTAGTTTTTAGGATTATAGGAGAAATAGCATGAACCTGATAATATAATATAAAACCAATTCTCTACAATTGTCTGAAAATTCAACATAGGTTAATAGATATTTGTCATAATATAGCAAAAACCACAAAAAGAATTACAGGAACAATCCATTTACCCTGAGGTGATTTATCTACCACTCTCTCCCTGGAATATGGTGAGGAATTGAGAAATAGGACTCCATTATTAACCAAAATAGATGTCTCAGAGTCCTTGAAGTAAAATCCATGCTCTTAATTCATTGGAAAGTCCCTGAGGCTCTTACTCAGTCTATTTATTTTTACTTTAAGCCCTAATAAACTTGGTTCTTTGGAATCCACAGATCAAAAAGAACAAATGAAATACAATGGCATAAGGGAAGGGGATGCTACTAGAGACAGACATCTAGACAACAGTCCCCACCCCCAAAAATAAATAAGGTGGGCAGTCTCATATTAAAAGACACAAAAGACCGTAGGAACCAGCAGTCTTGTAGTATTTAATAGGGACAAAATTACCCAAACAAGCAACTCTATGGGAATTTCTGACATTCATAATGATGCTCTCCAGTCATCAAGATAAAGTTAAATTACATTCAATAGAGTATATTTGGCCTGTATAGCCATGGTGGTTTTGTTTTTATTTTTTTTAACACAGATGAGTATATTTGTATTAAAGACTTTTTCATATCTATTGAAATAATCATGTGGTTTTGTTTATCTTTGTCATTTATATGATAACTTATTGTTTCTCTAATGATAAACCATACTTGTGTAATGCTTCCTCTGCAAAACCTCCCCCCAATTGTACTCATCCTGGATTCCCAGGGAATTACCTACCTCAAAATTTAATTAGTCAGGGTGGGAGTTTCCAGATGATTTAAGTACAAAAGCCATCCAGGAGAAGTTAGAAGCTGCTTTCTCAGTCTTGACACATCCTTGAGGTAGGAAAGTTGTACTCCATTGGATCAATGCTGTATTCTTGTTTGAAAATCCTTAACATGATGTGGCTAAGTAAATTCTCTTCTATAATCCATTAAATAGTATCTAAGTGTCTCCAGGGGTGTCGGTGGTAAATGTTTAACAACTGGCTCTCCATGACACACTTTTATGTTTAATCTGCATTATTAACATTTTCTCCAACACTTTTTTAAGCCTAGACAATCAACAAAACAGTAACTCAAGCCCTGATTTGTAGCTATTTGCTGATTTCTGGGATGCTCACAATGAAAATTTAACAATCAGTTCTCAAGGGCTAGTTCCAGTATACTTCTCTCTCATTTCATTCCATTTTTGAATCTAAAGTATCTGAGTCAGGTAATGGCCTTCAATATTTGGTGATATTCAGCAGGACTGGAGTGAAATGAGATAAAGAAGCATATGTCAATTCTGAGGGGTATGAAGGGAATTATGATTTTCATATTAATCGATATATGTAATGAATATACTAATAATTTAGATTTCTCAGAGCTGCCTTTTCTGGCTTACAAGTCAGAAACTCACAATAGAGCTTGAAATGATCAATCAAACCATTGACAGTGCTTTCACAATCACTACATTCCTGTGCCTGTATGCCTTAAGTGAAGTGAATCAAATATCATAAAGCCTGTTCCCGTCACAGAAATCTGGTTCTGTGCCCCACCAAGTAATCACGACCCCCAAGACTTGAAAGAACACTATTTCCATAGGATTCAGAAACACCTGTATTGTCCTGTCTGTAATCCACCTCCCTTCCCCTTTTCCCACTCCAAAATATGTATATAAACTGTGCCTTTACTTCAGCATGTAGAGCTCTTCTCAGTACAACTTCAAAGGTCTATAGATCGAACAGGAAGCTACAAGCCTCAACTCTCTCAGCCAATTATATTTTCCATGATAGTTTTAATAGTTTTTGGGAAAACTAACTTAGCCGGAGTTGGGGGTATGTTGTCCCTACAATACAGGCAGCCAGCCAGAGTGTTCTACTGGTATAATGTTAAGAGGGGAGGCCACCAGTACGTTGGTAAACACCTTACAATGAATTTAGTCCATGGTTAATAAACATATTAAGCACCTATTATGTGCCAGGTATTATACTATTTGAGACTATATAGATAAGAGTCACACACAGGATTAACATGAATAAATGGGTTATGATCTGTGTAGTGGGAAGGAACTTCTAAATTGGTAAGATCACAGATTCATTTGAATATCTGAGATTATTTTATACGTATTTTATGTATATATCTTGCCTCCCCCAATAGGACATATGAACCACACAGGTAGTGACTGATTTTACTTTGTATCCCCACATATGGGGATAGGAGCAACATCTACTGTTAATCTGGTTGGAACCCATATTAGAAAGCCCCCCATTTTGTAACTAGAAATGATCAAGATTAAGAATATTGACTGCAAAGTCCCTGATACAGAGCTTTTCTCTAAAAAGACAACTGAAAATGTCTTCAAGACTAAATAGGTCCAGGGGATTAAGGTCAAACAAAGGTATACTGCAGTCAGGCCTCCTTGGGCTTTTTAAACTTCCCACTGCCCTGTGAATAAACACCTTTCTGACTGGGGATGCCATTATTTGGAAATTCATTGATGTAGGGAACTGTGACCAGCTGAACCAATGCCATGTCTTTGTTGAATACCATTTTCATGCTATTGTCAAGTAAACTTCCTTTCTTTAAATTTTATATGGTCTGTGAATGCTTCATTTCATTTAATTCTGAACGTTGATCCCACCTAATTGAGCTTGACCCAGAACTTCAGAGATTAGCACAGTGTTTGGAACAAAGGAGGCATTTAATAAATGTTTATTGATGGATAGATGGATGGATGGATAGATTGATTATAAAATTGTAGAGACACTCATATGTAGGGGTTCAGAAATGATAAAATTGTCTTGATTTACACCTTCTGGGCCTTAGCTCTGCATCTTTCAGATGAGATTAGATGAGCTCATCTATAGGGTCCCTTATAACTAAAATTTTATGGCTTATATAAAGGGTCACCTTCAGACTTTATCACTCTGACAGTCATTTTTATAGATATTGGTGGTATAAGCAAGGTAATGCCAATAATTTTAATGATAAGAATTTAGGAAATTCATGGCAGATTTATTCTAATCTTTATATATTTCATAATAAGGAGAATGCATATCTTGATTTACTAAAGTGATACATATATTTGAAAAGCAGTAAAAACAGTCTGATATATCATTAGTTGTCATTTCCTTCAAAGTCATTTTGGCTGCTAAAGACTGGTAACTGTGTGAAATAGACATCTTAAACTTAACATACCCAAAACAGAACTTGTTATTTTCCTTCCCTCTCCCTTCTTCCTAACTTTCCTATTTCTGATGAAGGTAGCACTGTTCTTTTAGTCATCCAGCTTTGCAATCTTGTCATTGTCAACTCCTTTCATTCTCGCCCAAAGTTGCCAAATTTTTCTGTTTCTATAGCCATAATATTTTTGGTATACATGTCCCTTTCTTTCCACTCATATAGCCACAACCTCAATTTAAAAGCCCTCACCACCTCCTCCCTAGATTATTGTAATAGATGTCTCTGTCTTAAATCTTTCCCACTCCAATTTATCCTCTTCAATGCTGCCAAAGTGATTTTCCTAAAGTGGAGGTCTGACCAAGTCACTCTCCTACTCTGTAAATTCCAATAGCTCCCTATGACTTTCAGGATAAAACATAAAGTCTTATGTTTGGCATTTAAAGCTCTTCACAATCTGGCCCTTTCTAGTTTTCTTACACTTTACTTCCCCTCCATATATTAGATGATCCAACTATACTGTTCTATTTGCTTTTCCTGTCACATAAAACTCTTTCACCTCACTGGCTGTCCTCCTTGCCTGGAAAGTATTTCCTCCTTATTTTCAAGTCTTGAATGGAACCCTGGGCTTCCTTCAATATTTAGGACACACTCTACTTTCTATAAGAAGCCTTTCCTAGTTCCCCTACTTTGACTGCTTTCTCCTTTAAGGTTAATTTGTATTCATTTTACATATATGTACTTACCACTTAATAAAAGCATGTTGATTGATTTTAAAGGGATGCAAATTGGTTCACAGTGCTTTAAAATTGTGCCTGGGTAGGCTTCTCCACAGCTTCTCTTCAAATTTCTTTTTATCTCCTTTTACTGCTTCCAAGCAATAAAAACATTTTGAGCACATGCCCCAATATGTATATTTGCTAAGTAATATGCATGTACAAATATACATAATAATCATATATATTATAAAACACAAAATATAAATTTCAAAAGGATAAGATAAAATGAAATAATATTTTATTCTAGAGTCCCTGAGAGCCACTGGATTTTGAAATACTATATGTAAAACTCTCTGCAAACTTCATAGCATATATTGGTGTTAGCTATTATTATGATCATCATTGTTATTGAGTAGTGAATAATACAGTCAGACTTGCATTTTAGGACAATCACTATGGCAGTTGTATAGAAAGACCTGCAAAAGGGAGATCAGTCAGGAGAATACTGCAAAAGCAGGCCAGAGGTGATGAAATCCTGAATCAGGGTGATTGTGTGAGTAGTGAGATGGAGAGCTGAGAGATGATGTGTAAATAGAAATGATAACATTTGTCAACTGAGTGGATATGAGGAGTGAGTGGGAGTTCGTGGTAAAGGATGACACCAAAGTTTTGAACCCATTGATTGCAATGATGGTGGTGTCCATGACAGAAATAGGGAAGTTCTGAAAAGGGCGGGTGTGTAGGGGAAGATAATATAATAAGATCTTCTTACAATCCACCCACGGGGACTCATCCTACGTGACTCACCCAGTTTCACTGAAATACTCACCAACTACAGTAAATAGCAGCAGTTAGAGCAAGAGGAGCTTCTGCCAAAGATCTAGGTCCATGACCTACTCTTCCACTTAAGAAAGGCAAACAAACATCTTGGATGCTGTCCTCATGATTTTGGCAAAGATGCTCCACCTCAGAATACAATATTGTAAAAAAGGACAGTTTTTTTTAGGAAGATAAGTATATGGTTTCTTGTTTTTTTTTAAAGCATAGCTACCTTAGCTTGAAAAAACCCTGATGGAAAAATCTTCTTGGGCTAAAGAAAGATTGGAAACTATCATATTACACAGGATGTGAAGATGTCAAGACCATAAGATTATTTATAATATGAACTATCAGATGTTGCTACCTACCAGGTTTGGAGGTTTATAATGGAAAGCAAAAACTAGGAAGAGGCATTCATTCTATGGCTCCCTCCCACTGTAGGAACAAGGACCTACATCTTTCTCCTTCCACTGGGCAGCCTAGGAAATACGACTTTCCCTTGGTTCATACCTCCATTCAGATGCCTGCTCAGATGCCTAAATCTTTCTCACCATTAATTGGTCTAGGGGGTACTTAGTCTCAATTAACTAGGTTTGTCAAACATTGAAATTTTGGAATGTGTAAAAGTTGCTTTAAAAAATCAAAACCAGTACATTCTTTCACAGTCAATTCAGCCTCTGGATAGAGAAACCCTAGAATTTTGGAGAGGTAATTCTGTGTGTACTATTTCGGTCACTGTGTAGTATATTGCACTCCCCCTGCATGCAATTAATTATGAAATGTGAGTCACAGATCACTTATAGGCAACTGACACAGACTAAAAGTCAAACAACAGAAAGAGTTTTTTAAAAATTAGGGAAAAATCATGTGGAAAGCAATCCAGGGAAAAGGAGTTATCTTCCCTGTCTTCCCATTGATTGAAAGAAGAAGCCACCAACAGTAATGTCAGTCTGTTCCAACCTCCTCCATCAGTGTGCTTGGCTCTATAGAGAGAAAAGGTCTAGGGAGAACCTAATCTGCAATGATCAGAAGTTAGTCTCTGATCTCACATCAAAAATGCCTGAAAGGGCTTTTCTCTCTTCAACAGATACTCCACAGCAGCCACTAGCTTGTTGTTTCTGGAAACACAACTGAGAATCCAAACTGGAATCTGCCTAATGCTCCAGCTCATCTCCCTCTCCCCCAGTCATGGTCTCAACTTGGATAGCAATCCCAAAGAATCAATTATGACCTGTAGAACTTCAACTCTAATCATGAATATATCTGTATCTCTGAGGCACTCAGATCATAAATGTATAGTAGTTCCTTGGTCAGACTTAGAAATATTACCTGGTTGGATATTTAGGATTTTATTCAAACAAAAAACTTTTTTTACATTATTGTTAAATTAAGGCTATCTGTGAATTGTAGAATATTTAGATACTTATCACCAGGCCTTATTGTGATCTAAAGTTTCCTGGTTTTTCAACAAACAAGTTTCTTTTTCCCATTTTTTAAAGGAGAAAAATCAAGGGTAGGTTCGAAAAGGCCTAGGCTTGCCTGGTCAATTTGGGGGAACCCAGATTTCCTTGAGTGTTGGTTGGCTAATGTAACTAATGCAACTTCTATAACTCTCCCTTCACTAACCATTAGATTAAAAATTCCTTTGTTCATTTGTTATTAGTAATAACAAATAATAATGTCTAGCCAACATTTTATATAATACTTTAAGGCTTGCCAAAATTTCAAATAATCTTACTTGATCCTCACAACAAATCTGTGTGCTATATAATATGTTATCTCAATTATTGAACTGGAGAAGACCAAAATTCTAAGAAGTTAAGTGATTTGCTCACATCAGGAAGCAGCAGAATTTATATTTTATTTGTAAAGTAGTTATACTTTATACTGTTTGCTGAAACAAAGAGTAATCTCTGTCTTGAATTTTGTGGTAGGTCAGATGGGGATGGGAGTGTAGGTTTTGCATAAGTGATCATGAAGGCTGTTCACTAGGGTGCAATTGGTTGCAATGGTCACTGATGGAGAATGTATCCGTGTTGATGAAATCATATATCATTTGAAGGACATTTGAATGGATCTGACAACTAGTTATTTTGGAAGTTTCTTCTAGTGATTCCCATCCTATGTAACTCTGGTCTTCTTCCTCCTAAAATTTTACCTCCAGGAATCTATCCACAAGCAGAATAGGTCTTCCTTGAATCTAAACTATACAATAGTGCCAGTAGAGCACATGACCATCTACCTCTCACTCCGGACATATGACAAGTCCATCTTGTCTTTCTTTCATACGATTCTTGCTGACATCTTTTACAACTGTTCTTTTGTTTTTATGTTGCAGCCCTTTAATACCCACCTTGAATCTTTCCATTGCCTCTTTTGGTACTACTTGTCTTTAGTTTTTGGAGGGAGTGGTGTTTCAGATCTTCCTGAAAATGTTTGCATTAAAAAGATGGGCTTTTACTCTTATGGTAAGCTTGAGGGTCAATAAATATGCTTTGCAATCTCCTGAAAGCTCTATAAGCCTTTCCTCCTTTTCGACTCTGAGCCCAGCTCATTATTCATCTGTTTTTCTGTTCCAGATATACATGCTATTGGACAAGTTCTATTGGGTATCCATTCACATGTATGTGACACATGCCACAGTTGGACACACTGAAATTTCACTTTATCATGGTGATGTTATTTTGGTCCTCCTTGAAGACGAAGGACAACAACCAACCAACCAAATAACATGTGTGTCAAAATCTGGGCAGTAAACAGTCTTCATTCATTTGGTCTTTCCTGTGTGGGTAGAAAAGGCAAACTCCTTTGAGTGATTACAGATCTTTTTCAAGAGGCTCATGTCTTGGGGCTTTATGCAATCAACACAATGTCATCTGGAAGATCCCACCATCTACTGGGAATCCCTCCTTGATAGGGACTCATCATTGAATCTTCTTTTTCATGGTGGTATAGTGAAGCATTTACAGTGAAATTTAGCACCATAGTATTGTAGCTAGATGGGACCTTAGAGGTACCTAGTCCAAACCCCTTCAATGGAATTCATTATCTTTCCCCTCAAATCCTTCTCTCTTTTGACATTCCCCATTACTGTTGAGGGTACCACTGTTTACTCAGGTAACTTTCTGTTTTCATATCTCACACACATAAGTTGGTAAACTATTACAACAATTAAAGGAAGAAATGACAAGGACCTGAATTAAGGTGGTAACTTACTTGAGTGGAGAGAAGACATATGTATACACATACACATATGTATGTGTGTGTGTGTCTCCAAGAAATATTATGGAAATAGAAACAGCAAGATTTGAGAACTGAATGGACATGATAGGAGTGAGGAGTTGATGGTGATGCTGAGACTGCAAAGTTAGATATCTGTAAGGATAGTGCTTCTCTTATCATTAATAAGAAAGTCTGAAGGAGGGCTGGGGTTGAAGGAAGGAAAAGATAATGAGTTCTGTTTTGGATATGTTGAACTGAAGATGCCTGTGGGACATCCAGTTCTAAAACAACCACTTCAGCTGAGGTCATTGGTCTCTTCCCCTTCTGATGCATTTTCCACAAAGTTGCCAAGGTGATATTGTTAAAGTGTAGAGGTCCAACCAAGTCACTTCTCTCCACAAGAACCTCTAGTGACTTTGGGTTGACTCCTGGATCAACTATAAAGTCCCCTGTTGCTCTTCACAACCTGATCCTTTCCTGCCTTTAGAGTCTTACATTTTACTCCCCTGCACATATACTATGATCCAGCTATAGGCTATTTGTGGCTCCTCTTCCATGAAACCCCATCTTCAGTCTCCAGGTCTTTTGGGTGGCTCTTTCTCATGTCTGAAATGTTCTTCCTCTTCCCTGATGCCCATTAAAATCCCTGGCTTTCTTCAAGACGGCTCAAACTGCCTTTTCCTGACCCCTCAGCTGCTAGTGCCTTCCTCTCCAAGGTTAAGGTCCGTGTACTCTGTGTGTGGTGCATTTAGCTCTTTATTTGCATACCTCCTATATTAGAATGTAAGCTCCCTGAGGGTCTGCATTGTTTTGTTTTTCTTTGTATCTCTGGCAGTTAGTACAGTGCCTGGCACGTAGTGCTTGTGATTCATTGACAGGCGGGCAAACTGATGCCCAGGGGACTTGTGGCTTGCTGTACAGAGGCAACCCAGCTAGCAGATACCCAACCAGCCACGCTCTCTATCTCTCCTTTTATCTCCCCCACTCAAAAGAAAGCATTCCCCAGAAATGCCTGTCTTTAAGTAAGGAGAAGACTGTGTCTGATGCGAGATGGAGGCTGTTGTTGGGTGGGCACCGGACTGACGACGAGAAGCGTAGTCACCCCCGGTTCATCGATCACCCCGCCGGGCTGCTCCCCAGCGCCCCCTCGCAGGGGGGCTCGGCTCGGTTTTTGTCATTACTTTTAACGGGAGAGTAGTCTGTACGAGGAAGGGCCGGCGGCTCTCCATTGTCGCGGCGCTGCGCGCAGCCTCGGGTGTGAACGCGTGCTTTTGGTCCTAGGATCTGTGTTTCCTTTCCTTGTGATTGTCAAGGACATGGGCCCTCCGCGGGCTGGGTGGAAGTGACGGGGTCGTGACTCCGAGCACCCGAGCCTCCTTCTAGCCGTTTCGCGGGGGGGTGGGGGCGGGGGTGGGGGGACGCGAACGCACGGGATCAAATGCACCTATAACCGGACTCCCATTTCTAAAACAGAAAATAAAAATGCGGTTCGTCTCTTTCACAATTCGAGGAAGTCGGACAGAGAGAGTGGACACATCACGGGGATGAGAGGGGCAGACACAGAAAAGCCCTTTCCTTCTCTTCCCCTCCCCCATCCCCCATCCCCCCAGGCACCTCTTTTGACTGAGGCGGCAGGCGAGGACTGCAGCAGCTGCGGCGGGCGCGCGCGCGCGCTCCCCCGGCCTCTCCCTTGGCCCTGGGCGGCGGCAGCCGGGGAGCGCGCCTCGCTCGGGAGCGCGCTCATGCAGCGGTTTTCTTCTCCCACAATCCAGAGGCTTAGGCGCGGGGAGGGGTGGGAAGAGAGGAAAGTAGGCGGAAGGATATCGAGGGCGGAGGGAGCGAGCGCGTTCTCTTCCACGGGAGGGAGGCTGGCGGGCGTGTGCCAAGCCGCTTCAGAGGGTGATGCGGCTCTGCGGTTCGGAGCCGTTACTCTGACTCCTCCTGAAGGAGGAGAGGAGGCGGCGGCGGCGGCGGCTGGGGGGTGGGCACGGCCGTGATTTAGTCCCTGCGTGTCTGAGCCTAGGCAGGCTCAGCTCCGGGGAGACTCGCCGAGGGCCCCGGGTTAGGACAGCAGCGCCGAGCCCCCACCCCTGGGAGGGGAAGCGGGGCAGCCAGCGAGGTTTTGGGGCTACGAGAGGAGACATGGTATCGGTGGAGGAGGAAGGGGGAGAGCGTCGCCTTTGACTGGTGTGCGGCGGCGGCGGCCCGGGAGGCTCGGCAGCCCCGGACGCCCCCTCCCCTCCTCCCCGCCCCGCTCGGTCTCCTCAGCTCCGCGGAGCCCTCGCGGACGGCGGGGCATCTGCCTCGGGCGCTCGCTCACGCCGGGAGCCGATTGGTTTCGGGGAAGGGAGCTCCCCCCGGAGCGTCTCCTCCCGGAGCCGGGGAAGCTCGCGGGGCTTTTTGTCTCCTCAGCCCCAGCCCCCTCCAGATGCCTTTTCCCTGCCCCTCCTCGCCTGGTGCAGACATTGGCGGCTGCTGGCGGGGGCTGAAGCCGGACCCCGGGCTCCGCGATCGGCTGTCTCTGCTGCTTTGAGGAGGGACGGGGCTTCCCTCTCCACCAGGAGCTTCTGCTCCTCTGCGGAAATGGGGTTTCATTGATTCCAAGAAAAAAACTAGCGACCTTCCACCCATCCCCGTGGAAGATTCTTTTTGTTTTACCCCCCCACGTTGGGCTTAGTTTTTTAGAAAACAAAACAAACCACGAACGACACACACATCTGTAAGATGGAGAATGAGGTTTTTACTCCACTCCTGGAACAGTTCATGTCCAGCCCCCTGGTCACTTGGGTAAGTGGGGTCCCCCTAAGGCACTTTTCGTCTGGGGGCGGGGGATGCATCTTGCCGCAGAGAGGGAGGTCGGAGTTTGTTTAATGATGAAGGCCATTACATTTTAGGTTAAAACATTCGGACCTCTGGCTGCAGGAAGTGGGACCAATCTGGATGAATATGTAGCCCTGGTGGATGGTGTCTTCTTGAATCAGGTCATGCTACAAATGTAAGTACCTTTTCTTTCTCTGCCGGACATTTCGTCTTTGGTTAAAAACAAACAAAACCATTGTGAACTTCCAGTTTGGGGATTTGAAGTCATGTAGAGTTCTGAAACGGCTTTTTGTCCAGGTAGGTCCATGTGGTCTTTGAAGGGAGATGGTCCGATGCTGTCTGTATTTTGGTGGTATGATTTTTTAAAATTGTAAGGTGAAACAGAATATCGGTGTTTTTTCAAAAATTTTCATTTAACACCAGAATGTATTGTTCCGTGTTTGTTTTAAATATTGTAAATTCAATCCAAACTGTGTCATAATGTAGCTCCCTTACAAAATAAATTCCGCTTTCTGGAAAGAAGATGGAATGTATCCAGTTTATAAGAAAAAAACGGATCTCATATAAAGTACATGGATTTGTTGCATGGACATTTCTTTTGTACCTTTAGGATTAAAAAAATATTCAAATTTTGAATCTCTTAAAGTAACAGATTGTAGAAGATAGAACTTCAGACAATAGAAATGATTGGTCAGGACTATTGATGTGATTGTAAAAAGTTTTTAAGAAGTTTATAAAATCTGTGAACTCTTGCCAGATTTGCTGAGAGGACACATTTTTGGAGAATATTGAGGTTTAGATGCACAAAGCCTTTTTTTTTCCTTAAATGACAGCCAGTAGATTCTAAGTTGTCCAGTAGACACAACTCTTGGAGGAGGACACTAGTTTTTCACTCCTATGTCCACACAGCCAAGCAGAATGCCTTGCAAGTGCAATAGGTGCTTATTAAATGTTTGAATCGAACTAGATATGACTTAATAGTTAAAAACTCTTTGTTTCTTATGCTCATACTATATTGTATTAAGCAGTGAAGTGTGTTGCTATAGTGGAAGCTGATTATTGAAATACCATTTTTAACTGATTAAAAGAAAAATAAACACTTTTATTTTCATCAGTAAGTCAAATCTGTATACTTTGCCTTTTTAATAGAGGTTGCCAGAAATGAAAATGGTTTAAGTTCTGGACAAAGTGTAATATCATACTATCCGTATTAAGTAGCGCATGACATTTGGAACATTTGACATCAAGACATTTGACATTTTTGATACGTAGGAATTTAGTGCATTACTGGAAGCAATTGTTTTTAGGGACGTTTCCCAAAGAATGACAACTTGGATATTTTTTAGTTTACTTTTGTGTGTAAAATAATGTAGATCATATCTGCAAATTTATATACTGATAATTTTAAAGTGTATTTGATGGGTATGTTCTAATTCAGTGATTAACCTTTTTTTTGTGTCATGGACTACTTTTGCAATCTGGTGAAGCCTATGGACTTTTCAGGGAATAATATTTTTAAATGCATTAAATGCGTAGGATTACAAAGAAAATAAGTTATGTTGAAATAAAGATGTAATTTTGTCCAGTTCCAGTTTACACACCCCCTGAAATCTATCCACTAGGGGGTTTGTGAACCCTACCTTAAGAACCTCTCCTCTAAAGTAGTTTTTGTGCTGTTTTTCATATCTCTAGCCATAAAGCTATTGGACTGCTTAACATTTTCCCAAGTTGTCTTGTTTGCAAAATTTAAAATTTTTACATAATTTACTAATAATACAGTGAATAACATTTTTTGAATTGACTGCTTATTAAACATTGTAACCATTTCAACAAGTGTTTATTAAGGGCCTGCTTTGTGCCAGGTACTATAAATTGCTGACAGAGTGCTAATATGCATTGATAAAATGAGTTTCCTAAGTGGGAGTTCCCTATATCAATGAAATAACAGGTCTGGTTAAAAAAAAGAAAAAAGTGCCAGGCACCCTTGTAGGAACTGGAGATACAAACTTTATAGAAAGTTAGGTGCTTGAAAAATGTTTAGTTCTGGAACACTTAAGATGTTGAGAATCAAATAAAAAGCATTTGAATTAAACACATTTTCAAGGTTGCCTGATAGAAGATAAAACAGCTATAAGCAACTATAGCTTAAACTAGTGAATGGATGTGTATTTCATTTATGTATTTTTTTCCAAAGATTTTTTTTATGTAAGTTTCTATCTAGTCTATGGTAATATTTTGGACAGGACTTCTTCCAAAATTACAAACTTTTATAATATTCAACCATTAAGCAAATTGCTAGGATAACTGAAATGCAGTTCTGTGTTAAGTTCAATACATGACAGGAAGGGTGGCTGTGACAAAAGATACTCAGAATTTGTTCCTCTTAGGTTTCCTCATTTGTGCATTTTAAAAGTGTAATATTCTGAACACTTGCATTGGAAACTGAAACATGATTGTTGTGTTCAAGAAAACTTGTGTGTTTTAAAACCAGGAAAGATACAAATTTAAAGCAGATTACTTATAGATTTTAAAATATAACTTTTTTTCTACTTTAAATTCTCTTCTTTGTTAAAAAGTATTTCACATGTTGCTAAATCCAGCTGCAGTGTCAAGAGACACTGGAGATTATTTTTACTTTTGAGCATAATTTTACATTGTTTGTCTCTGCCATTAAGTGGATAGTGTTTCAAAATAGTGTCTTCTGGTAGTCTTTTTTGGAGATAAGCTTGTTCCCAAACCTCAGTTTCTTCAAATCTGCTTCTGTATTTTCAGTTCCACTTCTCAGGTTCTCTAAATCTTCTCCCTACATAAAGCTTCTAGAGTGTGTTAAATTCTCTGCTATGAATAACTCATATAAGGACGTTTTAAAAGATCTAGTCTGTTAATTAAAAAATATGTACAGAAAATGCAAAAAAAAAGAGGAAGTTCCGCTTTTTTTCCAGGATTTACTGGCAAACTATGTACAAATTTGTTTTAGTCATTAGTTTAACTCATTTACTTTGGAAATTTTTTTGTCTACTCTTGTTTTTTGAGGACCTGATTAACATATTAAATTGAGTATTAATCTGTTGAAATTTTAGATACTATTCTTTATATAGGAACATAAGCCAAATCTCTCTGCTTAATTTCCAGATAACATTTCAGTTATGAACTTTTTAAATAAACTTTTGTTACTTTTAACAAGTAGTTATGTAGTGCCTGATTTAAGGCATTTTATGGTTGTCATTAGTATTTTTCAGTCTGTAACTACTACCATTATATTACACAAGTGTTAATGATGTTAAGTATGCTGGTAAAATCAGTGGCTTGGGGGGGTGCTTTTTTAAATATAAAATATTAAGAGCAACAAGATGTATTTCATGAGGGAACTGTTAACTGGATATGGTGATCCATATGGTTGATTGCCTTCATTACTTAGGATTCTGTGTTCACTTAGAATAACAAGTGCAGAAGTGAATCATGGAATTCATTTAGTAGTTTCTTAAATCAAATGAAACCTTGTGGGAGCTTGTGACATGGCATGAATTTTCCTCCACTTGGAAGCTATTGGGGAGTGATTAGCTAATTACTTATTGTAGAGGCATTTTCCTGCTGTTATAGCTAAGTGATTAGTTTTTCCTCATTTTTTTTAACAAACATATGACAGTGATCCTAAAATAGAAAATCATCATCATCCTGTTAGAGATGTCATTCTGTAATCATCGTTGTATAAGATTTCTGCTTTAGTGGATCTGGGATCTCATTAATGTGGGTATTTTCTCCAATTGTACTGACCTCCACCCATCTATACCTTCTGGTTCTGTTTAATTTTTATTCATGCCCTGCGCGGAATCCTCTGTAGAATACCTGTGTTATGCTGGATGATTTCAGATAGGTCTTTTAACATTGCTGAGGCTATTTATCCTTTCTTGTGACCTGATCAGCCTATGACTTCTATTATGTTATTTTGATGATATCTTTTACATTGGTTTGTATGTCCAAGTCACATCTGGCAGTGTGACGCTGCTTCCTAGAGAACACTTGTGAGGATAGGAGGAAAGAGATAGGACATAATAATTGTCTTCAGAATTTGAAGGATTGTCCTGTGAAAGAAGGGTTAGTCAGCTTCTTTATGACTTTTGTGGAAGAAGTAAAACAAGTGAGTTGAACTTGCCAAGAGACATATTTAGGCTGGATATGAGGAAGAACCTCGTAGTAGAACTCTCACAAATCTCTTAATGAAAACTCTCAGAATGGGCTGCCTTGGGGAGTAGTGGGTTCCCCCTCATTACCTGCCAATCAGTAAACGTTAAGTTTCTAAGCAAAGTTCTAGGATCTGGGGCCATAAAGACATGTCAGAAGCAACCTCTTGTGTTTGTCATAGAGGTGATTCTTGTTCAGGTTTGGTCTGTACTACTTGACTAAATCTTGTAACTTTTCTGGACTTCGGTTTCTGTAAAATGAGGTTCCCGTTTCTAAACTTTTGTGATTCTGTGTGATCAGTCTTTTGGATCACTCAAGAGTTTTTACTGGAAGGTTGTGGTGCTCCCTAATTCACAACCATGTATCATCACTGGAAAAGTATTGGTATTAAAATGGATTTTTATCTCATGGATGAGTATGACATCATTGAAAATGCTTCACAGCTCCCTAAATGCAATCTAGCCTGGATTCTTTCTACTCTTTAAATTTAGGGCTTAGCTCATTGTTTGGTTGCAGCATCTAAGGTATATATACACTGATGGACTAATTCATTTGGCTTTCTTTCATTTGCATGTGATATTCTGGGCAATGGATCCCCTTAAACTACTTTTTTTCTCTGTGTAGCTTGTTAGGCAAATCTCTGTTGAATAATAATAATTGTGATTCTTGTTGAGGAGGCTGTTTCTGGATCTTGATTGAATCAGCATAAATGTTATTCACAAACAGGAGAATGTATGAAACTTTGCCATTTATGTGGAATTATTATTTGATTTAGACTCTGTTCAGGATGTATCTGTGATAATTGTGAACACCTTTGGTGAACATACATGTTGTTTTATGCATCATGAAGCAGAGTGAATGGTTACCTGAACAACTGTTTTGAGTTGTAAAATTAAGGAATTTTATTGTCCCCCCCCCCTTTTTTAAAAGGATTTTGAACACTAATGAAGAAATTAGTAGAACACCTTCTCTAACACCTTTTCATGTACTAATACTGTGCATTGTGATTATTGGTATATGGCACATGTATCCTGCTGGTACTGAGGAAAGAACAGTGTCATTGGAGTAAGATGAGTTGGGATCAGATTTGACTATCTTTGTGAGTTTGGGTAAGTCATTTATTGCCACTAAATCTTAGTTTCTTCCTCTGTAAAATGAGAGAATTGAGTAAGATCACCTAGGAGATCCCTTTCAGCTCTCAATCTAGGATGAATTTAGAAAGATTTTTTTCTCCTAGCAGTTAGCTTGGTGCAGCCTAATAAAATGTTTGTTAAATAGTTGGGAGAGAAAATAAATTAGCAGGACAAAAATATGGTGGCATGATGCAACCATAGTGAATAATAATACTACTATTATAATACTTAAATGTACTACATTATAACTAGAAAGGTCACATGGTAGTATGTTTATGTTAATTATAAAGAGTTTTGAGGTTTTTTCCTCATTGCTACTTAAGGGATCTTAATTTTGGATTTAAGTAAATAATTTAATACAGTAGTTCTCAAACTCTGGTTGTTTCCCTGAGTGAATCTTTTACATGTGTGAAAAACTCTGTTGAAAAGAGCATTGAAGGCTGACCTGTCTAAAAGTCAGCCTGGATTAGTGCAGTAATTTTTAACCTGGAGTCCATGAACTTGTTTTTTAAAAATATTTTGATAATTATTTCACTATAATTGGTTTCCTTTGTAATCCTTTGTATTTTATTTTATGCATTTAAAAACATTGGTCTGAGAAGGCTTCACCAGACTGCCAAAGGGGGTCCCATGATACAAAAAAAAGGTTACAAACCCCTGGCCTTATGAAACTTTTTTTGCAATAGACATAAAAAAGCAAGATTTTATATTCTGTATTTTGTGTTCTGTAGATATTCTTTCAGTTAGTTGTTTAACTGAAATAATATGGTCTGTTGTAGGAAGTTGTGATGCTTGTCTTTTCTCTTTTCATGTTTCATCATTGATACTGTATAGATAGATCATTCTCATAGAAATTTTGACAAAGATGAGATAGGTGTGTGTGTGTGTGTGTGTGTGTGTGTGTGTGTGTGTGTTTGTCTTCTCATAAATGCTTATTGATTGGAATTTTTAAAATGATCCCTCAATATTTTTAAGATTGCGTTCCCTCCAAGATGGATTTCCTTGATGTGTAGTTGGTCTGGTCCAACTACTCTTCCTGACTTTGTTTTCTTGAGACCTCTCTTAGTTCTTCATTTAGTGCATTGGAGACAGCAGATAAAATGCCATAGATAATGAAGATTATTTAGAATTATACAAATGTTGATGTCTGATTTTCAATATATTTGTTGTTCTTTGTCAGTTTAAATTTTAATCTTAGAGTCATGTGATGTATTTGGATCTGATGGCAAGCTTTCTATAGATTTATTTTCCCTTCTGCTTTTTTTCCTATTTTATGAGTTAATATTGTTTATATTCTTCTGTTATCTTCCATTGTAAATGAGTTGGTGCTATATATCTCTACCTGGTAAGAAGGCCTACTGTTTGCTGCCTAAGGCAGTTTCTGTGCTTATATGATCTCAGACTATGTTAATAGATACATTATAACTAGAATGAAGGGAAGTGATAACTTTTTTGTACGTTCCCTGTTAAGACTATATTTGGAGTATTATGTTCAGTTTTAGGTGATGCATTTTAGGAAGGGCATTGATAAGCTGGAGAGAGGAGTGTACTCACAATGGTATAAGAACTAGGGCTCATCATCCAAGGACTGATTGGTTCTTAGTATCTGTGTAACCTTGGACAAACTACTTAACCTACCTTGGCCTCATTTTCCTCATCTATAAAATTAGGAGATTTTACTAGAGAGCTTTTAAAACTATGTAGCTCTGAACCTTGATCCCTATCTACCTTTGTAGAGGATGTACATTTTCTCATCTATTTTCTCATGCCAAGCCTGGTCGTAATTAGATATGGTTTGTTGAGGTTTTTTTTTTTTTTTTACATACATGATTTTATTATAAATTTTACTGAAATAAAGGATGTATACACATGCTTACAAATAATAATAAGGTATACAAAGCTCTATTGTAAATTCCATAGGACTAATCATTTTTCATAAAATGTTTTTGTTGATTTTTTCTGAATTCTAACCTGAATGGCTAACCTGTAGTTGGCAGTTCAACCATGATTTGACAAATGGTGTTGCATCCCAATTGCAGTTTAGTTTTTATCATTCTTTTAAATTACATTGTTATGGTCTTGTGTATATTGTTTCTTTGGTTTCTTTGACTCTGCTTTGTATCAGTTCATATAAATCTTTCCCCCTTTTTTGAATTCTTCATATTTATTCTTATGGAACAATAATATTTTTATATTCATGAATTTGTTTAGCCCATTTCCCAATAATTTTGTTTCCAGCTTTTTGCTTTACAGAAAATGTTGCTGTGACTGTTCTGGTGTTTATAGTTCCTTTATTTTTGCCCATGGTCACTTTGAGGTGTAGGCCTAGCAGTGGGTTCCCTGGGACAAAGGATGTGGATATTATTGCCAGTTTTTTTTCATCATAATTCCAAATTGACCTGTCAATTCTTAACATTCATCTTAATCAACACATCAGCATCAATACTAGAGTTGCACACAAGGAGCATTGGTTGCCTGGATATTTGCCTTCTCTCTTCCTGTTCATTAATGAGATTAATTTATAATTCTCACCAAGTTTGGGTGTCAGAACCATACTTGGCTCATAAAAATAATTGAATAGCATTCTGTCTCTGTAGCATATAAGCAGTCTTGGTAGCATAGGGATTGATCCTTGGAGGTTTTGGAAATTTGTTTATGAAGCCATCTGGTCCTTTTCCTTTTTTATTGGGTAATCTGACAACAACCTGACTGACCTCTTATTCTGAGAGCAGTCTTGGTTAAATTATTTATTTCCTAGATTGTTAGTCATGGTATTTTTGCATATATTCATTCTTTATTAGAAAAGTTTTGTTTATTAATATATAGGTTTCATAATAATTTTGATCATTTTCTTAATTTATTTTGCATTCAGTATAATTTCCTTTTTTCAGTTCTAATTTTGGTCACATGAGCTTGCTTATCCTTTCTTTGATTCAGTTTGTTAATGGTTTATTAAAATTGGCATTTTAAAAAACTAGCTGTGTTTTGTCATTTTCATTGCTTTTCCATTTTGTTAATTTCACCTCCTTTTTGAAAATTTTCCTTTGGCTCATTGCTTTATTTCTTTTTTTTATTTTTTCCTATACGCTCTTAATTACTT